>NC_135160.1:14435576-14742558 GCF_050948215.1 Halictus rubicundus
GAGAAATTTTGGGATACTTCGGAGCAAAGTGTTAAAACTTATTTTGATTTCGAATGATTTTCGGTTTTAGTCCGTAACGTATTTTAGAATTCGATTAGAATGGCTTAGACTTGAATAACACAATGGAGTTTCACCACGGCGATTGGTATTCGTATAGTGATATAACTCTTACTTTCTATCGTTCGAGGAGATGATCCGTCGCGATGCGATTCCACATGCTCACGGTTTGTAGCTGGAAACGATTAACCTTTCGCTCCGAGTCGAGTCGACGCACCTAAGGTTGAATTAATTCCTCCGTTCGTTAGCTTAGAAATATTTCTAAACAAAAATTCTGGGATCTCGAACCAAATGCATCGTCTGAAAAATTTATAATAGAAAATTAAGGAAGCAATTGTACTTTTAAATGAAATATACGGAAATTCTTTTGCGTAAATTTTATTTAAAAGAAAATAATAGAAGAAATATTAAAGGGACGAAAGCAACGATAAATGAATGGGAGTAATTTCGTAACAGTGTGAAATTCGAAAGGATTTCGGCGGCTAGGTGAAAGGAAACACGAAAAGCTTGGAATCTGAAAATAACACGGACCTAGTGAATGGAATAAAAAAACACAGAAGGAACTCGACTATGAATACTCTACGTTTTAATGATCCTGTGAAGTGTATCTTTTTCATATGCTTGTCGTGTGCATAAGTTAGAGCCCAAAGGGTTACAGTACGATTCATGAGATTGAAACAAATTGCCTTTTATTCAAATGGCGGAAATTCTGAGGAAAGAACAGTTCAAACAAAGAATAAATTACACGTTTTATGATAGATTCTTACACGTACGAGTAGTCAAAATCAAATTGAATTTTATAATACGGGGCCAGGCACGTCACCGAGCCTCCAAATTGGATTTAATAGGCACAAATATTCCTCAGTTAATATCAATCGAAGGGGACACTATTTCGGGGTTACGAATATTGATCTTCAGCGATAGATATATGCTCACACTAAATATATCATTTCCTCCTGGGAAATTATTAATGATGAAGCAAGTCGCGCAGCTCTCGCGAAGTGTCACATGTCGAACTTCAGAATTGTTCTGTGAAAACTACAAATAATTACGCATATAATACATTCAAAACTCTGTTCCTTTTTAAGAATTTCGTCCTTTAAATGTGCACCGATGAACACGGTAGATATAACACAATAAAAAAAACTGGTACATACTTATTTTATGTAGCCGTAAAGGTGCAGTGGTTTGTCAAAAGACTTTTACTGCCGTACGAGATACATGCAATTACACGGTCTTAAACATATTTTTAATGGCGTTGCACGAGGATCTGATATAAAACGAATAATTACTTCAGGTCTTCGAAAGAGGATTGTGAGATCTTCACGCGGAATAAAAATATTCTTCTTTTAATCATTTTAATAAGTCTATGATAATTCGCCGGTGCTCTAAAATCCCATTTATCCCTCCACTGTTTCCCGTTTCACCCTCGCACTTCTGTCATAAATGCGTAAAATCCACATTCGAGATTATTCCGTTTTGTTTAATTGAATTTGTTCATTGAAAAACGCAGATAGCTAAAATTACACGAGATGCGCGTCGGACACCATGCGAAACACCAGGTTAACGAATGTGGGTCAGTAATTTGAGGGTTGGAATTTTCGCAAACAATCAAACGATCGTGAAATTTCATTTGAACGGCCATGCTGCAAACCAAATTCTGAAACAAACGCCCACGTTAAGATGTTCCCACCGAGACGAACTAACTTCCCGCTAATTAACGATCCGCAATGAATAGCCAGGTGGCTGACAAAGCCGACGGCGAGGTTTGTGAGCGTGCGGGTCATATTTTAGGGTCTCGGCCAGGCTTTTCTCGGGATTTCGGCGCGTGCTGTTCCGGAAAATGCGGCTCGGAACGAGAATGGAACAGGTGCGCTCCGCACGATGCGAGTGTTGACCCTTCGCAGGCTGTTTACGACGTAACGGTGCACCGGCAAATGGTACAAGAATAGTTGTCGAAGGTACGGTTGAGCGATTGGCCGCGGAATCCGGCGTGTTCGCGACCCGGCCGCTGCCGGCTCTCGCTACTTTCTATTTTTCGAGAAAAACCGCGTCGCATTGTCGGACCGGCGACCACGTCGGTCGTGCAACGGTCGTGCAACGGTCGTCGCGGTTTCCTTTTGCTCGCCGCTGGAATACCGAGACGTAACGGCGGTGGGGGGAGAGAGAGGGGGGCAGGGGATGGGACAATTCACTTGTTAACGGCAGAAGTCGCTGGCACGATCGACTCCGTCGAAGTGGGATTCTTCGGGATTCGCGCGAAATGCTCCGAGGAAGGATCTCGTTAACATTTTATGGCATGCACTTCCTGTAACGTGAGAGTAAATTGTCTTCCTGCTGAATTCGGAATTCCTTGCAGGGTAATTAACGTGCGAAGTCGACTATGGGTCAAGCAAATGGCACAGCCCCATTTTTCGAAATATCTTCGCGCAAAATTGAAATTTTTATCTTCCATCGCGACTAAAGAGGGGATCAAGATTTTATAACCGTTCGCGAGAAAAATGATGTAACCAGTTAGCTGTTTTTACGAGTATGCTCGTCGCGAAGAAATGGCGATATTTTGTGTCATGACGAGTACAGTCGCGAAACACAGCCAATTTTTGCGACGCAATTTAGGTACAGAGTTTTCGAAGAGGTCGCAACAGCTAACTGGTTGAAAGGGGAATATTTTTAACAATGTAATTGTGTACTTTTTTGAGTTGCCATTGATATCGCGAAATCGTACATTTGCAACTGATAAATCGGAAGAAATTCACGCGCATTTCTGCGTACAGATCGTAAATAATGTTGCTGTAGGTGTTGCACGGGTCGCTGACTACCGACGCGTGTATTATCCTCGGATAACGTTGCTTTTGTGCTATTTTAAATTAGTTTGAATTATTGTTTGCCTGGACACATCGGTGTTAACGGTTGAACACCAACGCGGTGCTGTAATGGGTAGTCCAGAAATAGTCAAGCATCCTTGAATCGCATAGCATTCGTTGAAAGGAGTGGACATAACAGTAATTTATAGTCAAGAATGGTAGACGATGAAACGAGCATCGGACGCATTATGTGAACCGTGAATAGTGAATTTCGTCAGCTGGAAAATATCTGCGCGGTGGAGAAGTTAAAAAATAATTTAGCCAAGTTTTCCTAACAATTGCACCAGTCATTTCGTGAAACCTTCGCTGAAGAAAAGCAATTTCATCATTTTATTGAAGTGCACATTTGTGTTAGGCTAATCGAGATGTTCTAACCACGATCATAGCCTGGAAGTATCTTCTTTAATTACGCCGCTCTATTACCTAATTGAAGATTCCTTCGGCAGATACAAATATCACGTTTAGTATGGCATCAATTGTATCTCACGATCTCTTGCAATACTAGACTAATTGATTGATAAAAGGTGCTCGTGCCGTGTAATAAAAATTTTTTGTTCAATTTCTAATGTACCGATCGAATTTCTAAATTCACAGTTCGAAAATGGTATTTTTGCCACCATGATGAATAATCATTTGGATACATGGATACATTTGCAATTTGAAATTATAAATTCTTCATAAAAATTCTGTATAGCTAAATTGTAATTTAAAAATTGATTATGTTAATATAAATTCGCCAATTCGTGCAAATGGCTCTAATAATGTGATCAGCCACTGTAAATGATGTTCATTAACCGTTGGTCGACATTTTTAAATTGCCAGTTTAAATATATATTATATTTTATAATATTAACTTTTTTTTACTTGGATAAGTGCAATATATTCTCAGCTATTTTTCAATATAACCAGTAAAAGAATTGTTTAAAATTAGCACCAATCACAGGGAACTGTCTTTTGAAGTACATGCTACGATGGGGAGTTATAGTATAGTGAATGTGTAAAAAAAATGTGAGATTATGTTTAATTTTAGTTTCACGTGCAGTAGGACCGACAAAAGGAACGGAATAACTTTCGGTGGAAAGATCGGCGGTTGCATCGCCGGGAGGAAAATGGCGGCTATCGATTTATACTGTTTACCGCTATCGCCTCGTTCGATATAATTGTTAATTAGCGAGTTAGCCGAGCGTTCAGCCTCGTTCGTTCGCCCGGCACGCCGCTCCTGTTGCTTCTTCGACGCAGTTTCTTCTTTCTTGTTCGGTATACAAGCGGTTGAATTTCTTCGCGACGATCCGGTGTCACACCAGCCCGACAACTTTTTCCCTTCTCGCGCGACGATTTTCGAGTGTGCATCGCTCGAACAGAGTTCGTCTCCTTTCTGTTTTTCGCTCGAACTTAGTTTGCCACGCTTCTCGTCGTTTCTTTTCAAAATATTGAGCAGCGGCGCAGAAATAACCGCGGCTCCAAACCGTCTACTTCCGAACCGCGAATCTCCACGATAAACTGTGGGAATTGAAATAAGAACCATTAGCATACTTTTACCCGACAGACAACAACTGCGTTTATTCGGACAGCATGGAATTCTGAAATTCCAAGAAAGTAAATTGAGGAAGAAAGAAACTCCAAGAAAGTAAATTGAGAAGGAAAGAAATTCCAGGAAAGTAAATTGAGAAAGAAAGAAATTCCAAGAAAGTAAATTCAGAAAGAAAGAAATTCCAGGAAAGTAAATTGAGAAAGAAAGAAAGTCCAAGAAAGTAAATTGAGATCAATGTTAAGTGTTAAAATCAATTTGGACCATTTGAAACATTAGGCTGTCCCAAAACTGTACTTTCCCTTTCAAGGGGAGATTTCTGAGATCATTCGAAGTAACTTTTCTCTTTGCGAAAATCTTCTCCGCGGCTTTGTTAAGGAGTTATTAATGAAAAACGCGGACCAATCAGAGCGCGGATACCAGCGGCTCGGCGACAGGTCCCGCTGAGCGTGGCGTTGCCATTGGCCGAGCCGGAATCCGTCTGCTATTGCCGCGCCCTGATTGGCGCCCGTACTGTTCAGTAATAACTCGTTAACAAAGCCCCGGAGAACATTTTCGCAAATGAAAAGGTTACTTCGTACAACAATTTCGGGACACCCTGTATGAATAAAAAGCAATTTATTCTAAAAAGAAAAAAAGCGAAACGGTTAGCGGAAACCACAGCTGTTTTTGTGCTAATCTAATAGTTTTCAATAAGAGAGGTAACTCGATTCCATGACGCGGGATAAGAATGCGGATCTAATGTAAAGAAAATCGTTTCGAAGCAGCAATTACGTATAATTTATGGAACAAATTCTCTACGCAACTGGTTCGACTCGCGACCTGATTTGAGAAAACATTTCAAATGGAACGCAACTATTCCGCGCGCTATTTGTAAAATTGTCTATATTGTTTAATCGCATCGTTGGGATACATGTGTGAAATCGTTCATGAAAGGATGGTTTATGCCGAATCGCTTTAAAAATGATAAAGATAATAAAATTGTATTTCAGACGATAATGTGTTTCTCTGGAAGACCCCTTTTAGCTTTTGTTCAGCTGATAGTCATTGACATTTCATGCACGCGAGCGTCCTTGAAGGCTGACCCCGGCGAGGATGAAAAAAACAGAAGAGAATTACTCACAATAGAATCTAGAATGATCATTTGACCGGTTCCGGTAAAGAAAGAAAAAACTGGTCGCTCCATTGCCATTTCTACCCTGAAACCTTGCAACGTGAGCACGTTGCAAGAATGTTACTTGAAATGCAAGAATGTTACATGAAAAACGATTACCGAATACGGCGAAAACTACACCCGGTTAGTTAAAAACACTGGATATTAATTGTTCCGTCAGCGCGGCCTTATTTTCATTTGCAATTTTTTTTGTATTCATTTAAATGCGTTCTATTTGAATCTATCTGTACACAAAATTATTCCACTAAAAATTGTGACAAGACCGGTTCATTTATTCAGTCAATTTCTCATGTTCTTTAATCACATTAACGCTTCGAAACGCATCGTTTGCAAGTTAAATTTAATGCACCGATAACGTGTTATCGTTAACGTTAACAACACCTCCACTGTGAACTGTTTCATTGTCTTATTCCGTGAAATGTTTTCATAAATCATTAAGATAATTAGCACGATATATATTCAGCATTTGCGACGCAATATGCACACGTAATTCAATTCATTCAGAATTTATCGAGGCGTCCGGTTATGAATATCAAATGCCTCGCAATTCTTTAGCTTTTCAACCACGTAATCTCAGTGCTTAATTACCAACTCAATATTTAATTTTTAATTTTCTCTGTACTGTCGACGCGGCGTTGCAATGGATTTTTGTGAGAAACGTTCACAAGATACGCTTTCTGCCCGTTCATTTTCACTGGAATCTGTGTATACAGAGAAGAGAAATGTGCCCGCCTCCGCCGCGGTGTCTTTGCCCTGTATTAAATTAGCAGAAGATGCTATTACGCGCCGGTTACACAATATTCTGCGCGGAATAATACCTGACCGCGTTTTCAGTCGTCCGGTATCCAAGAAATCGGGTCACGGCGTTAGACACGTTTCGAAGATTCACCGTGCACTGTACGCGTAACGACTTCATTCTAATTTTAATTTTACGCGTTGACTAGGTTCGTGACCGCGACGGAAATGTTTGGCTGAAACAATAAAAACACGTTTGCTTAATCGTAGATTGCAGACGTAGCTTGCAAACCGCGGATCGACTTCGATTTTTCCGTGTAGGCCGACGAATTTCTTATCAGGACAGCGGTTTATAACAGGATTCGTGGTATCGTAGCGGACCTACCGAGCTCGGGGACCATGCGATCACGCCCAGAACCACTCCCCTATATTACTCATACTTGTACGTGGGGGACACATAACTCGAGGGGGTGAATTCGAGCGTCCACGTGGCCGTAACCCTCTTTTCCACTCGGAGCTTAGACGTCAATCTCCCCGATACAGAACGAATTAGCAACCAACCAATGGGAAAACGACGTTTCAAGATCCTCCTCGCGGTGAGATTAGCTCAGAAAAATTCATGCAAAAACTGCCCTTGAAAACGAGGGGGAGAGTCTCTGAATTCAAATCATCCACCATATCGAACTAGCTTATGCCTATCAAGGAGATAGAGCTCAATAGAGGACAATTTTGTTTTCAAACGGTACCTGCTAGGTACAACTGGAAAACAGCAACGATTTGCGTCAAACAATTTTACACAACAATATGCCTTCAACTTCTCTTTAAATAATAATAATAATCATAATATTGCTTTATTCAGCCTTACGGCCAAGAATTGGACTCGGTTTACAATAACCTATAATTACCAAAAAACTATCTTATCCGCGCATTCTCTCTCCCTCCCTCTCTCTCTCTCTCTCTCTCTCTCTCTCTCTCTCTCTCTCTCTCTCTCTCTCTCTCTCTCTCAACTTCTCTTTAAATATCTCCGAAACTAGTGGGCAGATAAAAAAAAGTATCCTACGAAAATTGCTGGACTTTTTACGTACAATAAGAGCCCGTAACAAAAATTGTAGGTTTCCAATTGAAAAAATAAAGTTGACCTTCAAATGACCTTGGAAGCGCCACCCAATCCTCGGACACGTGTTTTACACTTTTCCAATATCTTTCACACTTTTCGAGATACTCGGCTGGAAAGTTTACAAACGAACACCCCGCGTAGAGCAAACGCTGTAATTACTAAAGTAAAATTACGTAAACGAACGCGTTTGCGTTGTTTCGCCGAGACCTTAGAACATTTTTGCGAACAGTTCCGTATGCGATTTCCATCGACAAGCGACCGCAGGTCATCCTTGACTGTAGGCTTTAAATGATCGAGGTCTATTACAAAGCCCAGTTTATACACGTGCTGATTGCATGTTCAGGCTAATCTATGTCCATGTAATCAAGAACCGGCAGCTGCGACCGATCAAATCTATTTCTCTGCGGCGAGCGAGAAGCCCGGCAATTCACAATGGCGCTGTATTCTCGTTTTCGATTCTTATTGGTACTCGGCCCGACGAAACCGCGAGTACTCGGCGTTCATTATACGCGAGAAGGATTAATCTAGATGGTATCGCGCCGCTGATGTTTCAAGTTTCAGCTGCAAAGTGGCGTAAATGATTGGCAAGAGGCTCGTCGAGAACCGGCGTTTTAGCAAATCCTCTAACTGAAAGCTCCGCCGCGAGACCGAAAGAAAACGCCCCCGTTTAATTCGCTGCGAGCGTTGGATAAATTTCACGAGTATCGAGCAGAGAAATGTTTGCCGCTTGGAAAAAGTATCACTTGTTACGCACAATTAATTCGATGGATATTGCGTGGAGATCATGAAAGTCGATTTTGAAATTTGATAGAACGCCGATCGAGCCATTATTTATAAGTAAAAATCGACAGTTGTATATAATTGTCCGCGGACTATTTATCGTATTGCAAGACGCTCGTTAACAAACGGTCCCGTTGAGAGGAAGGTAAAAATTAGTGCCGGCATCTATGTTGCAAAATGATTAGTGACTCAGTCTAATATGGTATTGCCACTGACCTAGATTAAACTGGTTAATCGCAGCACATACGCTAGCCATGCGCCTGAGCATGTTACATACTGCAGCCGCAGCACTGACATCAGCTTTTGTAATCTGTGCTTCTATGATCAGCGGATCGATGATGCAGCTGCAATCATGCAGCTCAATAACAGAAGGGTCTGTCGAACGTTGCGTAGCACTTTCGCGCTGACCTGGCGGCTAGCCAGTCGTTTCCTCACCATTTCTGCCGCTGTTTCCTTGACAACAATTCAATGTACATACAGCATGACTATGTGTGATACACGTGTATAGTCAGTTGGAGCATCTGAGAGGATATTGCGATATACTTTGCCAACAAAATGCACTCGTTGCGATAACAATTTAATCTTGAACAAGTTTAATTGAATCTCTGTCGTCAACGCATAAAACATTCGTTGGCTATTTATAAATGTCTATGGAACCAGTTTTCCGAAATAGCTTCTGGAATATTGCTCCCAGAGTATCGGCAATTTCGTTCCAATGATTACTTCCCGTAGAAAAATGACGAATCTAATCATATTCCAAGCGAAATTGCAATGTCCGACGTTTTTGCTCGCGCACGATTCATTTTTCTTCCTCATTATTCTCGCTCCCTTCAGCGTCCTATCCATTTTCTTCATTTTTACTTCCCCCGGTACCCTCGAGATCATCGCACCAAATGAGATACTGCAACCGTTCTCTCTCTCTCTCTTCTCTCTTCGTTTATCTTCACTTTCCACCCTCTGTGTATCATTTTCGCGAGACGTCGCGCGAGGCTCGCGTGCCTCCATTAATTCGGCTAATGCGTTGACTTATGCAAAAATTGTGCACGAAATCGTGAAAACTCATTTCTCACCGAATCTTTTACTTTCACGGCATCGTTACTACTCGAAGACACCGGTAAATATTTTTTCAGATTTTCTAATTTCAACGTACAGTCTTTTCTCGATTTATGTCCCGAATGCCTAGCCGATAAAAGTCCCAGATCTATCCCCACTGCCGCGGGGTATACCTCTTGAGGGACCAAGAAGCTCGAGCGACCTCGATCGGCGAGGAGTGTAAACATAACAGGGGTGTGAGACCACTACTAATCCAATAACAAAACTTCTTTATTTTTCACTATTTTTCTATGGAACTTTCGCTAACATATTCGTAGTATTTCTCTAAAATGAAAACGATACGAAATATGGTACAATTCCGACGATACGAGTGGACTTTTATTTAGTCCAGGCGGTGAAAAAGAAAAATGTAAGCTTGCAGAAACTTCCGTGGTCCAGTAATAAATATTCAAGTGATCGGAACTGTTCCGTCAGCGGCGTGCATCGGAGCTGGACGTTGCACTGGTCGCGAACCGTGTAACGTGTAATTCACACTATTTTTACGTTGAACAATAGCGGGCCGCGGTTTCGAGCGCAGCCGCGCAACGATACGTTATAGGTTTCCAATATCGGCTAGCTTATCGGCCTATGACATAACGGCGGAGCAGGGAAACTCGTTTTCTGGACACCGTTTTGTAAGTCACGTTCGCATTACGAGGATCTTTTCCAGACCTTTGAATTTTTACCATATAAAATACAACATTCGCTTCCGCTTCGAACATCTTAGGTACTACATGTACCTTTTATTAATTTACTATGTGTGCGAAAATTCTGTCTCGCATATCAAAAGTTATTAGCAAGCAATTTTCGCGGTTATTAGCAGCAACGTAAATTTTCTAGGTTAGATAACATTTCTGCAATTAAAATGGACTGCAATGAATTAGTACAAACTATAATCAAGAATACACAATGAAGAAAATGTTGGGTATCTCAATTATGAACATGTAATCGTCATTTGTTTTTTAATTTTCTGCTCGAGGATCTTATTAACAATAATTTTCGTTAGCGTACTAACAAATAACATGACAATTGCTGTTCAATCTGATAAACAAATGACGACAATAAGAGTCATAAATATTTTTTAAGAAGCTAATAGTATTAATTGATCTTGAGAGCAATCTATAAGAAGAAATTGTTCGGAAATGTGGTAAATAGTTGCACAGAGTTCGTGAAAAGTGAACAAATACGTAACCCCCATAGATATCAACATTAGCCTGATGCTGGCCGTAGTGGTGGTACGCCGCGATCATTTTTGCGGCTGTTTATTATGCCACATCGTTGCGCTAATAAATGCTTCCTAGCCGGTCGTTGTTATTTTGCAACGAGCACGGCTTGTACGGTTGCACCTTAATCCACGTGTCCGGCCGATGTTGAAGACCCTCAATCGCAATTAAGGTTTATGGGAGAGAAGCTGATGCAAACCGAGCAGTCGTTAACTCGACCCGTATGCCGACTGGGCGCTTTTATAAATCGCGCGGCGAACATCATTCAGCAGAAACGCGCTCGAACGCGTTAACACGGCTTGTTTCATGCTCGATAAAAACCGATCGGGCACCTCTCCGCGAACGATAAACGGGAAACGCTCACGCTGATTACGATCGCCGAGGAAAAGAAAACGGTTCGGCGTTTGATACGAGACCCGGATCCACGATCCACGGTTTTCTTTCACTGCGACCGATTCCAGTAACTGGAGCGCGGCTTTAGCCGGGCGAAATTGCAAAGAAATCATATCGTGCCAGAGACAATCCGAATTGCAGCACGTATCTGGGAAACGTTTAATCCCCCGCGTCCTAGATTGCGCTCACTTTATTTTCCACCGGTGTTCTCGTTCTAGAGAGACCACGATAGATTTCTGAGTAAGCGATAAACTGGCACTAAAATGTCGATTCTCTTGCTAAGAAAGAAAAAAAGAAAAGAAACCACTTAACACGTTTCGCAATTCTTTTATAGGCGTGCCGATTATCTTTATCGTTTAATCTGAAATACCAGCGATCAAAACGGCGTGAACTGACTCATTCCCATCGTGACCGCGTTCGAGAACGCGAAATCGTTTCGGCCACGAACATTTTTCGCGACTGTCCGTGGGCAGAGGTTTTCCGAAATCGCGTCACATTCGCGATTGCGAGCGCCGTTTATCGTTATCGGTTATTGGTTCGCCAGGCACTTCCTACGATCCACCAATTTCGGTAAGAGGGGCCGCGATAACACGTCGACTTTGCGCGACGCTAATTTATCGGCGAACCAGACGCGATGAATCAGCCCGTCGGATAAAGTCGTCGCCGCGCCGGAGTCCCGTTCAAGGTGCGTTTTACACACGTCGATAAGTGGTCAAACTGGTCGTAGACCTCGAGACGTGGGTGGATACCTTGACGTTGATCGAATCCCGTGGAAAAACGGTTTCTCGACTCGGTTTTCCCCCCACCCGGTGCACTGTGTTCTGGGAAACCGATTTTTCGGGCCAACATTCGAAATTGTGTCGTCACTTTCTGAAAGTTGGTAATTAGGGTTCTTTTGGGCCGCTGTTCACGAATCCGACGCTAAAAATTAAAAATTCAACACGGCAGGTTTAGTATCTTCCCTGAGATTCAAATTGCACCAATAAAGAAAAATGAAAACATTTAAATAAGGTCGCTGGTAAAAGTAGTATCTCCTGGCCGATAGATGTCTCTGGCTAGACCCGTGTTTTGGACATGTAAATACTGTAATCTCTTCCCTGAGATTGAAATTGCATGAATAAAAGAAGAAAAAATGAAAAAATTTAAACAAGTCCGCTGCTAATATGCAAAGTAGTTGAAACTATTGATTTTTACGACATCCAAAAATGATCGAAATGGGTGGGTATGTAGATCCGCAGTTTCATCTTCCTGCGGGCAACAGAGGTTTGTTGGAAAATCGGAAAACCGACGATTACGAAGAGCCGGTGCGCGCCGAGGTAGATCTCGCGCGGAGGGTTAATTTTGGTAGCCGGCCAGAGTCGTTGACCTTGTGCAGTTTACTATGGGACGGGTGCACCTTGCTATTGTGGCGGATTCGCGAGAACCGCTCGGCGAAACGCTGCTTCCCAGCATTGCAACTTTTCGAGGCCCTGAAACATATTGCTTTCCGGCCTAACGGGAAAGAAACCGTTCGCTTTCAACTTTCTAGTAAAGCAAGCTTCTCGCTTGAAACATTTCGAACAATTGCTTTTGCTGTATGGAAATATTACTTTTGGTTTCTCTTTCTCTCTCTCTCTCTCTCTCTCTCTCTCTCTGGCAAAGTGGCGCACATAGACTTTTAGCTTCAAGAGTTTAGAAAACTAGCTTTCAGCTTTCTAATCAAATACTTTCTTCGAAGATCACGTGTTGCTTCTAGAAACTTTTACATGAATGGAACAGCGCTGTATTGTTCGGAAATATTGTTAAAACATATAGTCGATACTTGTCAATAGACTGCGAATTTTATGCAATTTATATCTGAAAGAATTTAAGAAAAAGAAACACGAAATATAAAGAAATAAAAATGTTTTTTCATTCGTTCCAACTTATGAAAATGATTGAAACAAGTAAATTTCTATTTGACTCCTGTTTCTTCGAGTTAGTGCATACAAATGTTTATTTTATATTACCTATGGGTAACAGGCGCGAATTCTTGTTTCTTGTTTATTTTGCAATATTCAATGGAAAATCTCACGGTTGTCCTGACAACAGTTCAGTATCTGACCGACGAATGGCGTTTCGATGGTGTCTCGGCCATCTCGCAAAACGATCGACAAAGCGACAACAATGCGATTAGCACATCAAGTCGGGACATTGTTTTTAGTTGCGCCAGAATTTCCCAAGCAATAATTAAACGCTAAAAACCGTCTAGCAGGGTATCAACACCTGTCACGAGTGCGTGACACCTTTTCCTTTTCACCGACACTTCCGCTAATCATCTCGATCCGACCGGGTTGCGCCGCGCGCGGCCGCACTAATTGCGGCCTCGCCGCATCCGTCGATCAATGCTCCGGTAGTCAGTCACTCGGTGCGCAATAAAACCGAGAGAGTCTGACATTATTGCGGGACGACGGCTACCATCATCCCTTCGGGGGCTCCCTTCCCCTTTCCCCTCTCCCTTCGACGGACTTGGCAAAGGCCACTCGGCCGCCTCTCTTCTCGTTGATGATGTTTTTGCATCGGCCAACGACCGGCCACGAATCTCGTGGCGGAAACGGTCTCTTGCTCTTTCGAACCGTTCCGCCGTGAACGGCCATGTCGGCTGCTGCTTCTGGGGATTAAATTTGTCCCGCGTTTTGTTACACCGTTCCTCCACTGTCTCCGGAACGAACCGGCCGAAATTCGCGGAAGGCGCGGAGTCGCGAAGACGCGGCTCGAAATCTGACCAAAATTTAGAACAACCATCTCCTTCGTCTCAGAGAAAAATTCCGATCAACCCTTCGACGACGACGACCTCCGCTTTCTGTCTAAATATCATAATAGTTAGCCGATGTCCCGGTAATCTGTTAGTTGAATTCTAGAAAGTTAATAATTCGATCTTGTGTAAAGAATTTATAAATATTCGTCAGAGTCAGCATGGCGTGCAGTGTCGTCCCCAAAGGGTTGATGATCAATCTGGTGCGCATACCCAACAGATGGCTCGTAGAGTCGTCGAGTGTATTCCGCTCCTTCGATTCGATCAATGGTCCCTTGTGTCAACCGGACACATTTCTCACAAATTTTTATTTTATTCCGTTTTATTCGTTGTGAACGGGGCGAGTTTATTCAACAATAATTTTCCTATTGTACTCATCTGTGTCACGAATTTGGGACTCCTCTGGGACTATCTGAGACAGCCTCGCAGTCGATGGCACTTTACAGAAAAATCCCTCGGTAGTATTTCCCGAAGGAAGCAATAGATAATGGAGTCCGCAAACTTTGTTGGCTGCGTTGATCAGCTGTTACAGCATTGCCCTAGGGTACTGTCCTAGCTTCCTGAAAATCTATAGTAGCAAAACCACGGATTCTACAGCGAAAGAGAGACAGGGAGAAGGATAGTGTTAGTATCGGCGATACTAAACTCGACGGGACGAAACTGAAGGGACAAAATATGGCCGAACAGCGTCCCCTAAAGGCGTTTCAGCGTGCTCCCCGGGTAAAGAGCTCTTATTGTCCACATCTGCGGTAGAATGTTGCTGCCTGGAAATGGACTTCTGACGGGCCGGAGTGGTTCGGCTTGGCTCCCCGAGGCGTTTCCAAAGTCGCTACGCTTGTCCATGGTGGGTTGCCGTTGACGGTGGTCCCTGATGCATAGGACCAGTCCACGGCAGCGTGTCCACGAGGTCGACGTCTTCTTACACGGCATGACAAACGTTACCCGATATCTTGCGCCGCCACCCGTCCGCGAATTCCTCCCCGTTTTGTTCGCCTACCTTTGAACTCTTTCAACGGTATCGTTCCGCGGAGGACTCCCTGCCTTTTGTCCCTTTGACGCGCTGAAGCGTCCATTCGCGAGTTTCCATTCCGGTCGCTTCTGACCGCCTCCAGCACCCGCTTCCAGTTCCTTTTCTTTTTTTTTCTTTCTCTCCTTTTTCGTTCTTTGTCCGAAGAAGCGGGCGCGGAGACAAGTTTCTTTAGGAATTGGATTGACCGCTGCACGGCCCGTCAATGAAAAATTACGGAGATTCACCACTCTCTACTTCGAACGCTGACCATTCAGAGCGAGATCCCAATTAACGACCTTGTGACTGATTATTGACATTTTATGTTGGCTTGGAACGAGAGTTCGTGGGGCTTTTAAATTAAAATTCAGAGATCAAATTATTTATTCCGGGATTTATTCAATAACATATTTTCTGTTCCGTTCTGTTACTATTTGCCATTTTCGAGGTAACTTATCACCATCGTCGAATAATGGACAAACGTCTGAATTTCACCTTTGAATTTTAATTTAAAAATGATGTGAATTTTCGTTCCACACCGACACGTTTAAACATGAGATTTTTTATTTCGGAATTATGGTTTCGTTACCAAACAAAGTAGGCAAAACTTCGAACAGTTGAAAGGTCGAGAGCATTTAAGAATATTGGTGTGTCCTTTTTAGCATCTTAAAGTTATGAAAGAGAGAATACAATTTTATTTTGCATAAAAGTCCGATTACCAATACCAATTCTGGCACGTGCGTTCTGTTAAGCAATCCACACCATAAACTTCACATATATCTTTGTAAGCCTCGGCAGCTTTTCTACCTCTACGGAAATAAAAAAGCAATATGTGGCTATAATGTTCGTTTTCGCAATCCATGTTCAAATTGCCACAGAACTAACAATTTCAATCAAAATTACGTGCAATTTGCTTCAAAAGTAACCTAATAGATGCAGTTATGAAATGTCAGAAGGAAAACGAACGCAACGTTAACAGAAATCAATCGAACAAAACATAAAGCCATCTATTAGCGAAAACCGAAATTACTTTCTTGCCAACCTAATAGTTGGGCGTTCAAAGTGTTAAAAACGGTAGTTTCAGTATCGCCCCGAGAGCGTATTGTCTTTCGCGCAAGCATGGTTGACCAGTGAATCGAACGTAGGCAGAAAATTGACCGTGGCAACCCGGACACTCAAGTGCTTAAGTGCCGGCGGCCGGGTCCGTAGTACGTAGGGTCCGGGGCTAACTTGACCCTAGGATCGCGCACCGTCCACCTTCACCGTATAATTCCCCGCTTAAGCGGATCTACCGCATGCGTGGACGTTTCCGGTCGGTCTCACGCAACGCGTATGTATCGAGCGTGCACGCGAACGGCCGGCCGTGTCGCAGGAAAATCCGCAAAGACAACAACACGGACAGCGTATCGCGGTATCCGAATCGACGCGGTTAATCGAGGGAATCGGGTGTCGCGAACCGGTTACAGATTGGTTAACCTTGCTGTCCTCCCGCCGAACACCGAAAGAAACGTGTCCGACTAGGCTCGTCGAGATGGTGCGGTTTAGGATCACGCTACCGTACCCCGGAGTAACACTATACCAAAAAGCAAAATCCACGCGGGTGCCGCCTTTTCTCTTCGGGCAGACTTAGGTCAATGGGACTTGCGCCACCACGGATTCGTTCGCGTGCAACCAGACGAACAATTTATTGGAAGAACTGCGCCGCTACTCCTGTTTCCGACTATTTGTTGCCTTTGTTTCTGAAAGCCGTTCGTCGGCCGTGGGAAGCCGCGCGATTCGCCAGATCGAATTGTAAATTCATATCACCACCACTTCTTTTGCTGTTTCTTCGAATAAATCTTTTCGCACTGGAATAGAGTGACCCGTATCAGGGTTATACTAATCGGACCCTGAATAAACGCTGGTTACAAAAACTGGGTAGCAATGTTTCTGAACACGCTTCTCTTGAGTAAAACGCGAACCTTCTGTTTGAACATTAATTGTCAAGAATGTACGGACGATAATAGGGAATTGTGTTTTGCGCTTCCTCTCGAAAATTTATTAAAACGTTTATAGAAACGGCACAAGCAATGGGCAGGTTGCTGTGACGCAACGGAGACCGAAACTGCCGGGAAACGGCGTAGCCGATGAAAATCTTAGCGTGGAATCCAGCTACGTTCGAAAACATGGATAAACAGTGAGTCAAGTATAATCGACCGGTTTAGCGGGAAAATAACATAAAAGTGCAAGCGTACCTACGAGTATATTTAACTTGCTCGCTGAGCAAACACTCTGTCCCCATTTCGATCTTGTCAGGTAGCCTGTCGTCGCTGAATCATTACCATCGAGCTGTTCGAATCGTCGAGAGATCGCGAGTTCAACTCCGTACGATTGATCGGTGTGTTTGGAAAAAGAAAAGAAATTTTAAGCAATCATCATCTTAGAACGGCGAAAGAAGACAGCTAAGAGTCAAATGGAATTTGATTGGGTCCTAAAAGATTTTATCTGTAATAATATGTTCTTCGCGAGTCCAACTTGTTGCTAATATATGGGGTTGGAAAGCTTTTAAAAGGTTTGAAGCAACTTGCTCTGGGCAAAAACAGTCATGAAACCAGAATTAACTGGCTACACTACGCCATTTCTAGGCTTTACGTTCCTTGTAAAATCAAGGAACGGTAAAATGTGAATGTAAAACGGAGAGAATCCTTCTAATTGCTATAAAATAGCTACTAATTGCCGGCCGAAAGAGTTAATTAGAAGCGACACGGTAAAATCGCTTTCGAACGAGACAGTCGGTTGAACGTCACCAAATAAAACGACCCGGCATCGATGAACGAAAATTGTTGCACCGTCGGACACGTTCGCGAACCAGACAGAAATTAAAAACGAATTAAGAATCACTTAAGCGGCGCTGGCGGCCATTTGAATTGCAGATACAATCTCTACGCTATAATTTTTCACGAACCGGCCCGTCGTTAAACCGAAGTGGCATCGTATGCCGTAGTCGTTGTAAAATGTTAGTCGTACACTCATTTGAATACTTAATTAACTTAGGACAGTGTCCTGCTAGCGAAACGCTCCTCGTAATGAGCTTCGTATATGGACGTGGCTAATGCACAACGGTCTTCGTAGATAGCCCGAGTCAACCGGGTGCGTAAAATGGACGTTAACCCAAATAATTAAGCATATCGAGCAGGGTGACCGGCCCGTTCATTATCTCGTTGCCATCGCACCTTTGTCCCACGAACTCTCTATAAACGTTGCGTAAATCAGTTTAGGGAAGCAATATTCCTCGACGCAATTAGACGTGCTTCTCGACAATTTAGGGCAACATCCGCAACAACTCTTGTTGGTGTGTTCATTCAGTTTTACCAATTCTTCCTAGTTCTGATAATGAAGACTCAAGAATTTCTTTCGACTCTTGCAAGATTCAGAATTTCCAGATATTTCAGATTTGATTTCTTCAAGCTTTGTTATACGTTTGGTATCATAGGACTGTTATACAGTACTACCCAGCTATAAGGACTCTGCAAAGAGATCTAAATTTTTATGTAGATTCAATTTCTTTAAGCTATCTGGTTAAATTGAAAAATAATCTATTGCCTAATTCTGTAAGTTTGATATCATAGAGGCTCTGTACAGTACTGCCTCGCTATAAGGACCCTGCAGAAACCTCCAAATATTTTATGTAGACTTAATTTCTTCAAGTTCTCCGTTTCAATTAAAGAATAATCTATTGCCTAATTCTGCAACTTTGATATCACAGGGCCTTCACACTCCCCAAGGACGCTGCGAAGATTTCCACACACTGATTACTTCGGTGAGAATTTACTTGAATCCCAAAAGCTGCTGGAGAAGGAGCTAGAAATACTCAGAACGGCTGAACTAATTGCAGAAACGTGTCTCCTGCACCCTGTAAACTCTTCCCAGCAAAAAGGGGATTTCCTTGAAGAATTCGAGATTGTAAGAGAGCGTTCGTAAGCAGATCAACCGTTGAAATTTTAAGAATCTGTTGTTCGCGTGTAGATTCCAGATAGACTAATGGGGAGGGTGGGGGTGTAAAATGAATTTACGAGGAGCCGTTTATGTCTCGGATGCCGGGATTCGTCGAACTTGGAATTTACACGAAAACTCGCGTTTCTGTTTGTAGATGAAGTCGATAAGAGCGAGACACCGGCACGAAATGTGTGGCACACGAACACAGCTCTGGATGTTGTGTCGTGCAATAAAGCAGAGTTTGGGTTGGTTCGCAGTGACTCACGATCAGAAGGGAAACCGCTTCACGCCTGACCAACAACGACCACCCAGTTCTTGGTCCAATTTACCAACCGGCTTGATCAATATTGCATGCGGCCCTACTACCGAACTGTTAAGAAATGCTTTTTCATTGTGTGTGTGTGCATGTGTGCGCCCCTCACCCCCGTGGGACACACGCGCATCGAATATCGATTGCAACTGTGCGCGACAGAGTTGCAATTTGTTCTACAATATTGGTAACGTGTTAATACAGGGTGACTAAAGTGTTGCACCTCCTCGAGATGGATTCCTGAAGTCGTTTGAAGAAACTTTTTCCTTTGCGAAAATGTTCTCGACGGCTTCATTGAGCAGTTATTAACGAAAAACGTGGACCAATCAGAGCGCGGCTTCAGCGGACAGATTCCGGCTCGGCCAATGGCAACGCCACGCTCGGCGGGACCCGCCCGCTGTATCCGCGCTCTGATTGGTCCGCGTTTTTCGTCAATAACTCTTTAACAAAGCCGCGAAGTATATTTTTGCAAAGGCAAAAATTACTTCGAATGACCTCAGGAGTACAACATTTTCGGGACACCCTGTAGAGACCGTACGATATCAAACAAAATTGAGCAGCAATTTTCCCTTTCACTTCTAGTTAGTATAGTGTCTTGGACTATAAAAAAAAAGAGACCATCACCGTGCGACAAAGAGACAATTAGGAAGTAATTAAATTCTGAGACAGCGGAAAATTCTAGGCAGCCTTCAATTACTAAAAATCTTGGTTACTCGAGTGACGTGTTCTCCGGCTGGCAGAGGTTCCACTCTAATTAGTCGGATAATAAATAGCGATTATTTTTAATCGCTGTGAGACTTGAGAAAAAAAATATGCTTGTAATCGTTAACGAACGATTCTTGTTTATAATGCGGGGGGTGTGAACGCGCGTCAGGCTCACGAACGCATGATCACGGGAATCGGTATCTGTGTTAGTTGTGGATACGAGAATGACGTCATACGCTTCCCCTTTTATTAGAAGAGGGGCAGCAGAGTTCTGTTATCGAAAGAACCGACGCATTACGCCCCGATACACGTTTCTGCCAATTTAACGTCCGCCCTGGGGTGAACAATGCCCGCGACAGACCTATATCCTTTCAACGAAAAAACACCAGGCCGATCGATCGATCCCAGAGTTTCGCTGACTTTTTAATGAAACGAGAAACATTCGGTTTGTTTCACGCGTATTTTCAACGATTTTCCAAAACGAATTCTCTGCTCTGGTGTCGAGCGCCACAGCATTTAATAAAACAATTGAAAACTAACGAGGAGACTTGGGCGAAATAAACATTTTCCGCGTGAATCGCCAAAAACAGAGAACTCCATAAAACTGTGATGTGTGAATGCGAGAAAAATCGTGTGACCGAATTATTTTCAAAGAAAAGAAATTCTTTTGTTAAGGGTCTTGTCGAGCTAAAAAATAGATTAGAATGTACATCGAAATTTCATTTGACAAAGATGTTTGTAAACGGATAAGTAACTCGGACTTACAAAAAATGTTCACACGAAACTCAGCTCAGTTATCATTTTAGTTTCGTTATTAACGGTTCCGGTTCGTTTTTTCTCGGGAATTCATATTGTACACGAATCCGAGTTGGCGTATCGTCTACTTGAAAGGGACTCGGAAAACCAAAGGGTTTCCTTGACGTCGCGAGGAGGTCAGGAGCTTCTTGGGCGTGAAATTTAATGAACTTTTCGTTCGGTAATTGTAACTAACCGCTAATGAGAACCGGGTGTTCTCAAGGGCGTCCGTTCGTACACTTCAGACGTCTTCTTGGCGCAGTAACCCGAGTACAGATGTTTTAGCGAGTGACTTTCACTTACACTGTGCCGAGGAATTCAGGGTAATGAACTTGCAATGCAAAGATTAAGAGATCGCTCCTGTACCAGTATACATACGTACATACATACATACATGCTCAACAATTTTGATTTTCTTTCTTTGTACAAAAATTTTCTGCCAGCATACCGGCGGTCAGGGTTATTATTTCAATTTTACCGTTTCATTAGGAAATGATTCGATGGTATCGTGTAAAGTATAATAACTGTGCAGGGACGCTGGCAAAACAGTTTAGTCATCGGAAATGGAAATGCATTCGCGTGGAACCTCTTGAATCATGGCTCTCGTGTGACATTTTTCTGCGTGCGCAGAAGACACAAGCAGAACGCGTAGCATAAACACTTGATGGGAAGATTTGCTTGATGCTCTGCTAACGCGTACCCATCGGTATAATTTATTCAACCTGTTGTTAGTAACCTCAACGACTCATATCCTTCCTCTATCGGCGACCTAAATATAGAGAGATGAGCTACCTGAGCGTAGTTCATCGACACGACAACGCGATCATACTGAAATTATACTGCCGGCAAATGAGTCTCTATTTATTAACAAAAAAGCACTGCTCAATGCAATCATCTTTATGTTCCATTATCATTTAGGAGGATTATAGGAAAGAGGCAAATTTTAATTCGTTATCCATAGGTATTTTTTCTTTTTGTTAATAATTTAATACTTTTTACTGTAATATGTTTCACTGTCTAACTGTAAATTTATTTATAAGGGATAAAAGGTTATTTTCTGGAACTAAGTATGTTGTCTGTATGTGAGCAATTTTTTGTTACATCTTTATAAAATGAATACAATTCTAAAAAATGATTAAAGTTTATCCACAGTCATCAGAGACAGACCCAGTTTGCACAATTTACTATAGTTCACTTTTCATGCATCTTGGCAGCCAGTATTTTATCACATCTGGAAATTGGTTGGTATCCAAGTGACACAATTTTTGCTGACTATTTTAAAAGCTGAAACACAGGTTCTGGCTCAACTTCACCTCAGAAAACCAGAAATTTTTAACTTCTTTTTTCTCGTAATTCTGCAGTTTGGCGAGAAAATACCGAAAATCCAAGCTTCAACCCTAGGAGATCACTGGTTCAAAAATTATTCGTGTTTAAAATTGAACGATTTCTGGATTTCTTTTCTACAGTACGAATTATGTTCCGCAGGAACGACATACCTATTTAATTATCACAAGAGAATTGAGTAAAGCTATTACTCGATCGCATATCGATGACTTCGTAAGAAGAAACCTTTCTCGAGCATCGCGTGACCAGTGGCAGGCAGTGCACGATTTCAAAGCATAAATGGCATCGTTTATAGAGCTGTCGTGCCTCCGAATTGGGAACGTGGAGACAGAACTGGTGCATGTCATAACAAACTTTCTTTTAAGACACTATCGTCGTCCTGTCAAAACGTTACTACCTACTCACGGTATTGCCTCTAGACTGTAACATCCCATACGTGTTTACATCCTGTCCCGGAGCTTTTACTACCATCGGGCTAACGTCAACCTTGAAATAACCGAAATCAATCGATACCACATCGACATAGACATTTCTCATTTTAATCTGCTGTCTATATCACGAATAATTATTTGTTGATCATTTGTATTTTCGGAGCAGCCACCACAAATAATCAAATTAATTAATCTTATTATTTAATAAATATGGGACTGCACTGTACTTGTTATTTGCTCATTAAATCATTTTTCCTAAAAAACTAAACTTTCTGCCCTTAAACTTCTCATATGGTTTACAATATTTATTTCTTAATATCGTGTTTTGGACATATATCGAGTAAACACTGCACTATAAAAAAATATCTGAAAATGTAGATACATTCTTGTTATCATAAATTAATTTAAAATACGCACTTTTGGCAGTTTTGTAAAATTTGTATTTGACATTTCACATCTGCAGTCTGGTCGTTTCAGCCCGGAGTGAAACTGCAACCGTTAAAGAAAACACGGGCACGCGATGGACGCGAATGTTCTCTGTGTTAAAATTACGAGCGCCAAGTTCTAATCACTGCGGTCGTAAGATAAATTACAGGGACAAAGGGGGTTAATCCCGAAGCACGGTCCGCAAGCGCAATACAAGCTCGCCGTAAGCGCTGACCGATTCTACTGCGGTCACGTTTCAAGATTAAATTCTGCAGGTAGAACAGCCGGGGGAACGTACCGGCGATATTCAATATCTGTCTCGAATGTGCTCGATTATCGGCGCTGCGGTGGATCACGTAAATAAAGACCGGACGAAATGCCGCGGCGGATAGCGGGTGTCCGTCGAGTGGCTTCTGTAAATGTCAGAAATAGCGTTTTATCGAGGCCCCGATGCCACGGTCAGGTATCGTTATCAACAAGCCGGAATCGTCGGCACGTTAGCGCCCAAGACGCTATGTGTATGTGTGTTGGCGTTCTGGTGTGTATCTGCTTTTCGTCGGTTATTGCCTCCCCGGTCGGTCGCTCGTGACTGCAACGTGAAATATTTAACGAACGGGAAATTTAGGTCGTGGTACTGCGCCAACTTACGTGTACGTGCTACTTGGCCAGGTAATCCGGGACACACTGTGTTCCGCCAGTTCCGACAAAACGACGTTCACCTCGTTCTCGCGCTCAGATTCCCCCGCAAACTGACATTTTTACCGTTCTCTCTATCTCTCCGGCCGAACGCTCTTCCTTGAACAAGCCGAAAAGATCGAACACAACCGGTCACAACTTTTAACACCCCCGAATGCCCTTCTGCATTCTACGATAATCGCAGACATCAAGTTTCTTTGACACTTCGATCGCCAAACTAGGAACCCCAAACATTCCATAAGATCAAAGTAAGTTATTTAACACTAGAACTACCGAGCATTAAATGCGACTGACGAGCAATAATAACTGACGTATATTGCTTTGTAACAGTGACAAGACTGCCCAGTCAGACTTCATACAACTTTTGTTGTAATATGTGCTTCAATGAAGAGGTTCATTAAAACATTTTTACAATTTCAGTAATTGCAACAGGAAAATTAGGAACCAGTCATTTTGACTGGTCCGGTAGGTCTAGTGTTAATGAAATAAAAATTGCAAAAAATTAAATGTACGATACTGAGTAATCCTCCGACTTTTTTGCACGTTACAGATCCTAATCAAGTTTAGTACAATGAATATATCAACGAGAAAATTCATTTTAAAACATGCACGAATAATTCCGTCACCCACATCTGGGTGACGTGGCATTCTACGTGTTAAATTGTTTGGAACATTTGGATTGTTTAGTCTTAAATTACGTACAGTTAACCCTTCCTTTAAAGGGTTCAAGTGAACAGTTTTATCAATCAATTACACAGAGTGTGCCCGCAATGGTAGGTTTTCGAGAAAATTGGGTCTGAAAACGCAACGAATACGCTGATACGAATCGTCCGATACGTCTGACCACGACCATCCAATTCTACTTCCCGTGTAAAAGTTGGTCCACCAAAATTTGGGTATTATTCTCGGCGTTTTACAATTATGAAAAGAAGTAGCACACCATCGGCTAGCTCTCGTTTCGCACAACAGATTTAGAAAATGTTTATTTTGCACAAAAATCTTAGATCGACGACTTTTGACGCTGAAGTGTCTCGTGACGATTCGATAGATAGGCACGCAACATGACACAAAAAGGAGAACATCTGTGTGAAATTGCACTCTCTCGATACACACTTGAATTTCGCCGAGCCGCGAGAATGAAGCATCGCCGGAAAAATATTTCGTTCAATCCAATTTGGGCTCTCCTCGAAGCCACGCAACGTCTGTCTGACCTATTTCGCAAACACTGGTAATATCAGGGATCAAGCGGCGACTTCGAGCACTATGGAACGCGCATGAATGCTTGAAATCGGGTAAAATCGATTCGCGCTTTTATTCGATTTCGGGGAAGGTTCTGTCGACGCTTCACCTACCGGAAGCTTGATAGTAGAATTTCTAACACTTCCGATGCGGAGCTAATTGTTTCTGCGTTTGAACTTCGACGAAAAGTGAAACGGAAAACGAGACTAAATCAGCTGCTTATGTTTGACGAGAAGAATTTGCATTTGATCGATCACCTATTCCATAGAATTTCAAACGCTGTATCGTGTCGCTGAATATTTTTAACACGATCATTGAACTGCTCTCTTCCCTTCGTAATTGCGTCATTAACTCGAAGTCACCCCGTACACCGAGCCGGGAATTTCATTAGTGTTACGCACAGTGGTTAGGGCCGGACTGTACTCTCGAGGTAAAATGGCGTTAACTCTGTCCATTTATGGGGAGCATAATGGGCCGCGAGAGGTTCGTTATCAACTTTTCCGCGATTACTTTGGTTCCCACACGGTGACGCCGGTCTGTTTTTCTTCGACTTGTTCTCGGCGAACGGGTCGCTGGAAATATCCTTGTTCTGGTAATAGTGGTAGCCTAAACGAGGCGACACGGTCTGTGGGACAATCGAAAGATGCGTCCGGTTAACCGGCGTTAACAAAGAGCTTATGGTAATGGCCGACGTGCAACGATTTTGCAATATCAGCCGAACGACGACGCCCCGCGTGTCTCGAATCGAATCTACGACGACGTGGGACCGTGAACGGTGAACGTTGCACGCGCACACGCGTGGAATTCCGCGCGTTTCCACCGGCGGTGACATTCCTGAAGCCTCTCCGCGCCGCGTTTTGCCTCCCTCTTCGGACAATTGAGTCGCAACGCGTCGCGCCGACTATTTGTCGATCCGCGATACAGTCGACCGAGCGAACACCTTGCGAAACCCCTCGCAGACCTGCGAGTCGAACGGGACGCTTTTGTAACAGGTCATTGTTTTCGATAATTAGCCCTCGACTCGGCGGCCGTCGTATCAATCTTTCAAATCGATGCGCCTCCGTATTCATCAACGGCCGCTTGTCTCGTCCGACATGCTAAATTAGCCGGCGCCCTTTGTTCCGGACGAAACGACAAAATTGGCAGCATCGAAAGTTAGGGTCGAGCATCGATCGTCACCGAACACTGCTCAAATTGCATACAATATTCGTACTGTCATAGGGACACAAGAGAAGGTGAAGGAAATACTGGCTGAGCACGGGAGGGGGGAAGAGTGGATGAAAAAATTAGAGAAAAGAAATACAGGACGGAAAGTACAAAGGAGAGGAAGAGAAATGAGGAGACAGGCGTGAAGGGAAGAATCAGTGAGAGAGGGTGAAAGCGAAAAGAAAGAACATTCACCAGTCAACTGTGGAATTTAATTGTAAAAATCCCTCACAGGGCGGAGTTAAAATCGAGCAATGACGAATGTATACGTCGAATGCAGGCCAAATGCCGCTGTTATAAATTTTACGAAGAAAGGAAATCAAAGTGGGAAAGAATTACATTTTTATTCGATAAGAAATTAACAATTCGTTAACCGTTAACCGCACCGCAATAGAATTTTGGATGACGTGTATACACGCCAAAACGCGCTTAACTGGTTAAAAAGAAAGAGCATTGTAAAGGGAAAATAAATACATACATATTCATAATGTCATTCGGTACTGTTTTTCGGCGTTTTCTCGAAATATGTCCACAACGCGGGTCTCCCCAGGGACATATATCGGCTAGAAGATACTATTCTTCGATAGTCGACTGGCCTCGGTCGCCCGAGAAAAATGCCACGCATATATCGGTGGTAGTCCCACAAAAAAAGTCATGAAAAATAAAGTTTTGTTATTGGCTGAGTAGATGGATCGGTTCGAATTGGAACGACCCTGGGCATCGAGGAGGGGAAATGGAAACGCATTAAACATGTTTTTCTTTTAATTGGCTGACAAAGGGATGAAGACCTTGAAGTGGCGAATGAAAATCTTGTTAACACTTTCTCGGCCGTTAACGTACGTCTTTTGGAACGCTGTAACGCGTTTATGGACTTCGTCTGCTTCTCACACTGCTCGGTGAAATGTATATGACGAGAGGCTACGGTAGGTGAACGGTACATTTCCGAGCCGGGTATATGGGTTTCTCGTATGCGCATGGTCTCATGGTCGCATGGTCGCATGGTCGCATGACCATATGGGCAGCATGTGCAGGTTCGGTTTTCATAGGCACACGTGCGAGCCAGAATGAATCGAGTTGAACGTGGACACGATTAAACGACCGACGGAGCCAAGTCATTGCCACTTGCTAATGCGTGTTAAGTAAATTGAAATAACGTCTGCGGTTATTGTCCACTGTGCTCGAGCGATTCTTGTCGGTCGAGCGCATGGCAGCGAGAGTTATTAGACATTGCCAGCGTCGAACAGTGTTTGCGTTTGTCTACGGGCCTGTTGTTCCTACAAATTTTCAGAGAAACGATCAAATGCAGTCAATCAACTTAGGTGCAACAGCAATCGTACGAAATAGAGGAGACGAATCGAATGATTTGTGCTGCTAGCCTAAACTACTGGAACGAATCGAACGTTTCCATCCAATGCTTGTGCAACCTCTTCAAATATTGAGATGGAATGCTGTTATCAACCTCATTGGTATCTTTTATCGGAGATAGCGTTCGCACGGTGACGCGAACGTAAAAGCGCGGTCGCGCAATCGGATGAAGAGATTAGGCCGGCAATCTGTCCAACGGCGAAAAATCGTTTTTGCAAACCGTGTCAATTCGGTTGCGAATTTAAGCGCAAATCGGATCCCCCGTTAAAACGCCCACGCGATCGGTCGTTCGCGAATAAAACGAATGATATAATAACTGGAACCAGTCCGACGACATTTTCGTCGATTATTACACCAGATTTCCGAACTTGGCGCCCTGGCATTCGAGTCACACTTTTTGCTCGTCTCCGGCTGAATAAGGTTTCGTCAAAGCTTGTGCAATTTTATGCAACGTTTAATCCCATATTTGACCGTAATTAAACGAACCTTTTCTGATGTAACGTCCAAGTTGATCGACGTGAAAATTATCATCTTCGTGTACGTATTCGCGTCTTCGGGATTTGCAAAATAATTGGCACGTTAGCGACAAAATTATGCTGATTCTTCCAACGACGTTTTTCGGCGAAACTTTAAGAAAGTTTACTTGACACGTTCGTGACGAATCACATGGAGAAAATCAAATTAATTTTTTGCGTGTTGTGTAAAACTAGCCCACTACTTTTTTGTGAAATAAAAATTGTTCAAAATAATTGTAAGAAACCGAGGTTAGATGAAACTACGTTTTCTTTTTACTCGTTTCCAGCGTTTGCAGGTTTATTGCTCGAAGATTGTGAAAACTGCTCCAGTTAATTATTGAACACGTGTTTCTTTCGCGGAGATTCACAGATACAGAAAAGAAAGTGCACTCTTCTTCATCTGGTATTCTAATGGACGCGAATGGTAATGGCAAAGAGTAGTAGCTAGGATGAGCTTGTAATAGTGACCTTTAAATGTTGCTTATATTGCGCAAGGCGATCTGCAGATTTCGGTCGAATTCCCATTCACTAGACGTTTGAATGAACAGATCCTTTTACTCTGCTCAGCGAGAAGTTTCCAATTTAATTCCTCGCGATCCTATCGCTGTGCGAGATAAGTCGTTCATCTTGGAATCTTCGGTTACATCTTGAAATTGGAATTCTGCTGACTGCAAGTTTCCGACGTATTTGCGAAACGCTCGTAGTCAGTTGCAATTCATAACTTTGCGAATATTAAAGAGCGCAGCAATAAATCAAACGTGCAGTAATCTCTTTTATCATCGGTACATGAACCACTACTGTTAACAAATTTTTGAGGTTGTCAACCTTGAAATTGATTCATTTTCTTGCGTGTGAGAACCAAAGAAGATTTAGGTCTACAAATTATTGAGTTTAAAAATTTGTTAAATCGACATTTTGGAAGAACAAAAATTCGTTTCGTGCTAAAATTTTGCCCCCAGTTTTTAACCCTCCGATAGCGGAGTCCAAAGAGAGAAGGAGAATCGAATTAACAGCTACTGCATTAGGAACGTGTCTGCAACCTCCGAAAATATGTTTCAAAAAAAGATTCTAAACATTATCAATTATATAGTTACAAAAATGGACCGCTGTCAGTCTGCAAAATCAATTTCTTCTTGCATCCCGGTTTCTTGTTGCACGAGTTTTCCTTAGGAAATTATAATTTAAGTGTCGACTTATTTTTGAAAATCCGTTTCGATACTTTTTCGCGTGAACCGAGGGTTCTACAGTAGAATGCAGCTAGTTGCAATTATCCGCGGAATTCTTACCGTATTTCCCGCGGTGGTATTCTCGTTTCTGGGATCGATGAGAACGTTCTCCGTTTTCAGTGTAAACGTCACACGAACGGTGTATTTTTCATTAACCCGAACATGGAGGCTCTTCCGTTCGCCGGTCGCCGGTCGTCGTTGAATCAGTAAATCCCTACTTGGCACCAAACGCGTGGGAGCGGGCAGAAAAAGCAGATACTACGATGTGTAAGGTCGAGGGGGGAGGGGAGAGACGGCTAGGTGCATGGTGACTCATATAATACTCGCATAATCTACCAGACCGTTTCACTAGAATCGTTGCCCCTTCGTGTTCGCCAGTTGCGGTCGAATATCGGCATCGAAATTGCAAATGAACTCCAGATTTATAACCGATTTCATGCCCGTAAGTCTTGGTTTGAACGGAGCGCGCACAATTTGTGACAAATCTAGCCAGGATTATCCAGGAAATTGATCCTGATCATCGCAGGATAATAAAACCGTCAGGACCTCAATAGCCAAAAAGAAGAAGATTTAGTCACAGACAATAACGAAATCCAATGACGAACCATTTTAGTTTTTAATTATTCTTTTAGTTACCAACATATTCGCGATATTGTCCTGATTAAAATGAGCCCAAACATGACACAATTCCGAGCATATTTTCCTGTTCAATTGACGATTCAATAGAACCTCGATTATCCGAACCGATGACATCTGAATTCTTCTCTAAATATCTGTTCCACATGACAACAGTTTTAATGGAAGATTTATAGTATAGCAACTAGTTTCATTATCCGAACACTCACGTTCCGAAGGTTAGTTCTGATAATCGAGGTTCTGCTGTTTCATTAATTACACAAGTAAATCTTATCCAAATTGAGACATGTTGGGTGTCGTTTGAATCAGGAAAGTTTCATACAAAGAAATCATTAGAAACCAAATGGTTTTACGATTGGATCGGTATTACTGAAAATTGAATAGTTCAAATAAAGTTGGATACAATTTCGGCTATAAATATAGGCGAGATACCGGAGAACAATTAACTAACAATTCTCGGGTCACCTGAGTAAGTTGAAAATAATATATTGATATTCCCAAAGTATTGATTATTATTCTCGTACAGCGATGGTGATTGTCCGCATGAAAATTGTGTTCGCATCCGGCATACTTCAGATGATAATTTCTACAACCTAGCATTTTCTTTCATCGATCGGTCGAGTACGATTTTTCTAGATGGAAATCAGGGAAGCGCTATGAGTCATTGTGTTTGCTGCAGGGCAGAAAAGATGTGTTCGCGTGGGTGAGAGGCGAATCGACTCGGATCGCGAGATTAATCCGATGGAAAACAAATATGGCGGGGTAGAAACTGGTTCTCTCCGATATGATTATAATGTTCGCGCCACGGTCCACTTATATACATGTATTGTTTGTAAGGGCTTTCGAAGTCTGGCATCGCACGATGATTGATGTGCCATTCAGCGCAACGTTTGCTATACTGTTTTGATTCGAACAGAGATCTAACCCGTTGCGAAAAGAGAAAGCGATTAGCCTCGATCAAAGTCGTAGTAAAAGTTTACGCTAACAGACTTTTGAACAAGGGGACATCCCCTGGTCCATCGGTTTTCATCCTTCTCGAACTTTTATAGTTTCTCACAGACTTTTTTCTAATGAAAACAGAGAGATACAAGACTGCAAGCATCTTTTATACGAAAGCAAATTAGGTGTGTGGGTTCATTATTATCTTCCTTACGAAATGAGTATTATTTTTATTATTCTGATAACATAAATTATAAAAACTGCAGCAAAAGAATTTTAAAAGCAAATTAGGTGTGTGGGTTCATTATTATTTTCCTTACGAAACGAGTATTATTTTTATTATTTTGATAACAACCATTATAAATACTGCAGCAAAAGAATTATTTACATGCGCATGTTATTCGGAAGATGTTGTTTTAGTTACAATATTTAACTATAATAAATGGTACTTTTCATCAAACGCTAAATTCTGATTTTGTGTAAATGAAAAAAGAAAAAAAAAATGTATAATCTTGGAAATACGAACTGCAGAAAGTGTTTTAATGCAAAACTAATGTGAGATACAGTTTCTGGAGTTTATAAATTTTGACGGACGTTTCCCGGGATACACGATTTGTTGCTCAATACGCGTTTTGAAGTTTCCGTGCACGCTATTGGTCACCGCGGAGAACGATCAAGCCCACAATCGCAAGAAATCATTGCAAAAGACTTTCTACTTCCCGGGGCCATAGTACTCGATCGTACAATGTAAATGTCAGCCCACACGTCGACGCGACTTCAATCGAAGGGCCCCATAAACCGTGAGTAACGATATTCTTCGTTGTACCATTCACGTAAACGCAATACTATCCGTGTCAGCTGGAGTTACATCATCTATACGCGAACGTGTTTCACTATACGGCAAAAGTAACCATCGCAAGGTGTATCAAATTGTTGAACAACTGTTGGTTAAAGGTTCAATGATCGCTTTCAATAGACATTATAGTAGAGCTATTATACGTAATTGTATGGATCACTATACTGTGGGTGCTTATGCAAATTTATGTGTATTTATACATTAATTCACCGAACCTATAATTAAAGATAAGTTTATGTACTTTGTTAAAGGTTCATTAAAATTTATCAGTCCATTAACTGTACTGGAAGGTAGAAAATCGCATAGAAGTGCAAATAATTTCCTATCACTATTCTAATACTTCAATGTATTAAAATTATCTTATCTGCATCTTGCAATTGGTACACTTTTTGCATATATGTGAAGAAATTTCTTCAATAATTTCCTATCAAAAGCATCTTTGCAATTTCTATGTTAATTTCTACTTCTATATTAATTCTATAATTTCTAATATTCCAACTTTTATCAATCTTCTGTCGTTAGGTAGAATGGCTAAACTTTACTTCGGGAAACCAGAAATTTGTAACTTTTTCAAAAGGAATCCTGTAGATTTTGACGAGAAAATGCCGAAGACCTAAGTTTTAATCCTAGGAGATCAGTAGTTCAAAAGTTATGCGTCTGTAAATATGTGCGATTTTCAGCGTTTTTGACGTCGTGATTACGATGCGCAAACGCAAAAGGGTTTTTGGCGAGCTGTAATAAAAGTCCGACATGAATAGGGTCTCAAAGGGGAGTGAATCGGGTAACAGGAAAAAAAAGGGGAATATTAGGGAAATGTCTGTGACACAATATTCTGTCCGAGGACGTATCCAAGCAACGACTCCTGGAAACAGAGGGATCGGAAAGCGAAAAGGGGAGGGCTAACCCTAACAGGTGCCACCTGAGCCTTTTACTCTGTTACACGTTCATAAGTGACACAAAAGGCGGGGGTGGTTTAACGAGGGAACGAATAAAGCTGAGTTTACCCGGGGCTCCGCTAATTAAAAGTACTTTGTTCACTGCATATTACTACGAGGACGTGGGGCGGGCCATCATTAGGCGCCTTCGAAATTTTTAAGTCTGCGTTATTCATGAGAACTGTCCTATGCGTAGTTCTCTGCAAGATGTCAAATTTTTGAAACTAAACATTTTCTTGATCCAATTTCTATACCATTTTTAAACTAAAATTTTCACAAAACTTGGATCACAGCCGGATCTTCTCAATTGCGTAAGAAATAAAATGTGAAATATTCTACTTTATTGTAAGCATAGCTTTCTCGAATTAGAATGTATCCTCCACAAGTCGCATAGTCGTGTAAAGCGAATTCCAATCCGATATCCTGTTATTTTCTTTCGCCTTAACTGCCCCTGATCTCGAGCTGAATATAATTCAGCGCGTTCAGATTAATGTTAATAAAAAAAAAAAAAAAAGGAAAAAGAATATTAGGCTTAAGCTGAACACGGTACGTATCGCGGATGTTCATCGCAGGTGCAACATCCGCTAAAGGAGGATAAGTCGGCCGACTTGTGTTTACTAATTGGTAATTAGAAGTCAGTGGCATAGTAGCGGTACCTTGCCCGGTAGCAGCGACGTGTCCGTCGTCCTCCATGTCGTTGCCGACGACGACGACGACGTCTGGTCATGGTCGTATCATTGACCTTGTCAGATATTGCAAATGGTTCTTGCTTCCAGCAGGCCTCTTCTTTGTCATTCCATCGATTCGCACCGGCTGCCACGTGGGCCAAGGAGTTATCGTCACCTCACCGACAATTATTTCATCGACAATCGTTTCACCGACACGGTTACATCGACACGATTACATCGAAACCTAACTTCGCCGACAATATTAACTCACCGTCAGTTATTTCCCCGACAGTTATTTCACCAATAGTCATTTCATCCACTGATGGTTTGCATGTAAACATTGTCGGCAAAACTCGGTATCAAGGAAACCATTTGTCGGGGAAATGACTGTCGGTGATATGAAAATGTCGGCGAGTTAATATTGCCGGCGAAGCTAGGTGTCGATGAAACGATTGTCGATGAAATAATTAAAAACGTTCGTTTCGAACGGACAATTCTTGCCTCCACGAATAGAGAGGGCTCTATTCAAACCGAATGCTTCGACGATTTGCAGTTGAAGATAAAATATTAATTAATCGATTCCCAACGTTCCTACACACTTTTATTCCATTTAACTAGAAATATTCTACTATTTATTTCGCGTATTTCTGTAACAGAAGATTCTGATCGAATTTAATATTAAATCTGCCCTTGTCGGTCAAACGACTGGTTCCAAACATTTTGTTTTACAATTATCGACGTTGTAAAGATGCTTTGAGAAATGTTTCTTTTGCTGACAGATCGGAAGGCGGCTAATTACATTGAAACGAGCTTGTAAAGGATAGGGAAAGCCAACGTGTTTCGATTCCGTGACGGTGCGCAATTTTTCGAGCGGCGATTTCAGCCTAATGTCTCCTTTAAAAAGTAACATTCTCATAGCGATCGGCTACGAGATCATGTTCCTTGCACGCAGGGGTTGCACCGTGTTTCACGCGCGGCCGTTCTTAAGCAGCTAATTATCGTCGCGTATTGACCCTGAAGAGAGCCGTGGCGAACGATAAGAGGCAACAACCGGGACAAGTTAATCGGGGCCAATGGGATCGCGACGGGGGGACTAAGCAAGGAAAGGAAAGGAGTCAAGGCGAGGCCGCAGTCATTGCACTCGTTAGAATTTCTTCTCTAGATTGAAAAGTGCGCCATCGACAAATCTAGCCGCACATCTCTCTCTCTCTCTCTCTCTCTCTCTCTCTCTCTCTCGCAGTGCAAATCTCGAAGGATTTCCTCCGCGGACACGAACGACGTTCCCGCGAATTCCGCTTCTTCTGCGATATGTCTATGCTCCTGTCTCTATGATCCACTCGTAAATTGACCCTGAATGTTCATGCAAATCCCTCGCTCCTAGACGCTGTTGCACGGAGACCACAACAATTTACGAAGAGTTTATTTCATCAGTCGCGAGTCGCATGCGAACGTCTGCGAGCGCGGTGGATTGCTTCACGGAAATGGGAGTCGAGTGAAATTTTATCTGTTCGGGGTTCCGTTGGTTCGGTGGAAAATAGATTACTCGACTTCTTGGGTAATTTTATTTTACTCTTTTCTGCATTGAGTTTTAAATGATCACCGTTTGAAGCGAATTTTTGGTACAATTTGGAACAATTGGATTGACCTAGTTTTACGAGGAAACTAACGAAGGAAGAGGCCATTTTGTATATCTCTTGTGGTTGACAAAATACCGATAATATCCACGTGTTCTATCGCTCGCACACTGCGGTTGCGTAATTAACATTGCGAGCATCATATTTATTTTAGCTCGTGCATCGCGGAGCCACGTAATGCGCGAGTTTGCAGAATAAATTAGTCTCGTTCCGAAGACGGTAGAACATTTAGATGCCAGCGGCGGCGTTAGGTTACCGATAGCTATTATGCGACGTAAACAGCCAGAAAAAAGTCTGCCGTTCTATCAAAATACATTTCAATTTTTATTGCAGACAGTAATCCTGTCGATAATGTATCATTTCAAATCTATAAAGTGCTCGGGTATTTGTTGTATTTCGAAAAACGTTTTCCACGAAGAGAGTTATAAAATTATATATATATATATATTTTTAATAATTCACGAACTAGTCCCGAAGCATTTTATTTGTCGCTCTGACAATGATACGACACTGAATATTATGCACGAAACGAACGAAACAGAAATCGTGATGTCAAAGTAAAATACAGATTGTGGTTAGCAGAAGTAGCAGCAACTTCCTGCAACAACAATTACTCATCCAATAAGATAAACGCCCCATTTCATCATTTACCACGAGCTGCTCGCACGCCATATTCTCGTCCACATTCCTAAAGAAAAAATTCACACGAAAGCACTTGAAAGGCGAGTCTAAAATTAATTCATCAATTTTCCTGTTTAAGCGACACTTTTTGTCGGACAAGAAATTAATATTTCGGTTAAAATTCGTAAAATACGAATTTCTCATCAGCAATTCAGCCGTTTTCGGCTGAATAAATTTGTTAAAAGAGAAAGTACACTTTTTTCCATTAATCTTTCTTACAATCAACTTGCTACATTTTTATCTACCACGATAAAAGTCCGCAGTCTACCGATAACAAGAGAACAAAATTTTATTTTCGCTCAAAATAACATTCGTATCCGACAGATTTTGTTCGAAAGGGACTAATAATTTAATTTGTTCTATCATCGATGTATACGCGAAAGTATTTTTGGAATGGAACCAGGTTGAAACTGGCGTTTCTCCCTCTCGGATTTAAATTCTAAATGACAAAGTCAATTACGGTTAAAATATTCCCGAGTCACGTCGAGTACGTTCGGTAGTGGGTTCGTTACGAAAGCGACGAAATGAATCTGCGAAAATACCACGTGCCGCAGAGCGAAAAGATAGCGACTGTATGCGCTGGGATTAAAGTGATCATCGGCAGATCGAATATTCATCCCGTTAACAGCCTCGGGTGTAGCCGACGTGTTCTCACAAAGAGCGTCGAGTGTCGTCTTTTCCGCTCGTCCCCGTCTACTCCGTTGCAAATTACGTTCCCACGTGTGCGATCCTGTACCGAACGTGCTGTCACGAGGTTGTCGCAATCAATCGATATACACGGTGCACCGATAATTTTCCGATAATTCAAATGCTCGTGGTTTCACCGCTACGCATTCTGTCGATAGCCTCACCTTTCCGAAACTGCACGAAAATCTCTGCCTACCTAAACGATAAAATTCACCAACTTGAAAGAATCAGCTGAAAAGAGAAGTCTGCGTCATCGTGTTCATAGTTAACGTTCCCTAGACCGCACATCTTCGTGCGAAGGGAAAAATTTTCGAAATTAATCGTAAGACACGCGAGTTAAAGAAAAATATATTTTTCGTGCTAATTAAACAAATTTTCTATATTAACTCTTTGCACTCGAAGCTATTTCAACTCCAAAACGAAGCATTTCGTCCGACATAGAATATTTCCCTTCTATATATTTCTTGGCACGTTGTACACACAAAAATGGCACAATTTACTCCTACAATAATGCAATGTTTAGTAATTTATTAAATAATGATACAGCAATTTTTAGTGGTGCCTTACAGGCACTTTCAAACTTCAAATTTTTCAAATCCATGTTAAAGCCGAAGATATTTCTGAAAATGGACATTTCTGTATTAACAAACTCTGTATATTGGCTTTTGCAGGTCTGGAGGGCCTGGTGAGCGATTCCTCCGCAAAACCTAGGAACCTTGAAAACCTAGAAGATGCCGTTGCCGAAGAGGTTGGTGGAACCGGTGCTGGTGGCGCGTGGCACCATACCGGAGAACTTTCCGCTGCCGTCGGAGCTAGAGGCCGTGACCAATGGCACTTTGGCGAACACTATTAGGCAGCTGTCCAGTCTGTCGAGGCACGCCGAAGATTTGTTCGGGGAGCTCGCGAGGGAAGCTCACGGGTTAAGCGACCGAGCGAACTCGTTGCAGGCTAGGATAGACCGGCTGGCCGTGAAGGTGACCCAACTGGACAGCAACGTGGAGGAAGGTACGTTGAACAAGTGTACACAGAGGTTGGAGCCCTGCCTAAGCAACTGACTCCGATTAGTGTTATTAGCGAGATAATCGTAGCTGATTCCATAGAATTAATAATAATTCAACCTCGTCGTTTCCAGTGTCCCTGCAAGACATACACATGAGGAAGGCGTTCAAGAGCTCGGTGGTGTTCGACCAGCAGGTTGTCTCGAGGGACACAATGCCCACGGCGATGCTGGAGACCTACCATCAATGCGACACGCCACCTCCTCTCGATAAACTTAACGTTTACAGGTATTTATGCGCGTCCTCGACTAATTTCACTTAGCGCTTTCAACCGTAGAATTACAGTCACGGCGCTCGATCTATGCGGAAACTTCGGGACCGAAAGTCACTTGGGCTTCTCTGTTCACCGAACGAACACACCTTCCAGTGAATAAACTTAGTTCGTATTAAACGAGAAACTAATTAGAAAGTTAAACAACGATTCGTGAATTCTAATTTCGACAGACTTGCAACTGAAGTGTTCATTCACTGGACTGGTTGTCTTATAATGTGTATCAGTGAGACGATGCTGATGCAAAGATGAATCATTTTTTATGAAACTTTTACCAACGTATTCGTGAGACTTTTCTGATTAAAATGACACCAAACACGAGACCATTTGGATCATATTTGCTTGTTTAATCCACGATACAGTAGAGCCTCGACTATCCGAACTAATAAGCGTTTAAGTGTTTGGATAATAAGGTTTCTAGCTACAGGTTAAATGTTTTCTGATTTGTACAATAAATCGTGTTGTTGTTGAAAAATGTTATCGTGCTTCAAATGGTTTTTCAAATATTAACGTGAGCCACTGCACTTAAGTAAAAATTCTACTTACGATTTCATCGTTAGAATTACTAATCTTTGTACTCTGCTATAAGGAGAAATGTTATCTATATTTATAACGTTGCGATTAGATAATTTGTGTCATGGATTTCTTGGAGGGTTTTGTTAATTTATACTATGATATGTGGACTTGCTGGCTAAAAGTGGTTAGATTAAAATAAAAGGGGAAAACACTCGAGAATAAGATAGGAAATATAGAAAGACGGCAAAATAAAATAGACGATAATAACAGGAGATGAATAGGATATAGAAAAATAAAAGGGGAAATAAAAATAGGAAGTAAATGGAATTTAGAAAAATAAAATAGGAAATAACAAATAGGAGTGAAAAAGGATAATAAAAGTAGGAAAATATTAGAATAATATGCGAATTACGATTTTCAGGGAGGACGGTAAGGACGGTCTGAAGTTCTACACAGACCCTAACTACTTCTTCGACTTGTGGAGTCAGGAAATGCTGAAGGACACCGAAAAGAAGCTGCACGATCGGGGGAAAAAGGTACGGGGCATGATTTTTTCCTGATCTCTGTGCGTGCACCTCGATTCACTCTTCTATATTATTAACGATCTATTTTCATACTTTTTTTCTCTTTTAATATATATACATATATGTATATATATTTTTTTAAATACACGTTTTGATATGCTACATTTCTCGAGGTGCACGGTAATCACGATACAAATAAATGTGACTCTTTTTTTTATTCTTTTTCTGAAACTACTACTAAGCTTGTGCTACAATTCTAACAATTGAAACTGTCCCCTTGATTATAGACCGAGTCTGAATATGCCGAACCGTTCAGAGAGGCAAGTCGATGGTTTGGATCTTTGTAGTTTTTTTTTCTTACCCTTACCACCCAGTTTTTTAATGAACTTTTTATCGATCGCCAGCCACTCACTCATACATAATCAAGCTCACTTCTTTGTGGTTTTTCATTAACCGAACCTTTTTGCGCTACGATAGAGAGATTGCGCTAGATGCTCGCTTGACAAATTTTTGTAGTTACTCGCTAGGATTAGCCAACGACATATCGCATTCTTCTAATGTTCGTCCTCGGCAATGAGTTTCGTTGTGTAGACCGAACGTTGCGCAATCGCATTCACATCGTTGATTAACTATTTCACCGACAATATATTTCATCGGTACGAAATTTTACGGACACACTGTTTTATAGTCTAGAAGACAATTTACCTGAAATTATAGTCAGCGGTGAGATCATAAACAGGGAATAGTGGAATGCATTTATCAGGCAATAAAAGATCTTGTCAATTCTTATTACTTCACCAAGATGGACACCGTAAAGAACAGTTGTTTCAGTATGATGGAGACACAATAAGTAAAAGTTCACTTGATTAACTGTTGGAATCTCATGCTAATTCATTGAATTGTTTTAGAGTAAGCATAGATTGTTCTTTTAGACACTCTTACTGAGTTTACCAATAAAAATTCCGTGTGTTGAAATTGTTTAACACGTCGATGTTATGTTAACTGTGCCAACATGCGTTAGAGTGTTATTGAAATCATAATGACCGCTTAATACACGTTTTTATCGGCAGTTGATCGTAGGTTAATTCGATGGAATATATCGTCAATGAAAATATTGTCGGTGATGCTGGTTTTAATAAAACCGACATTACACTTGACAAACTTTTTTACTGCGACAAATGAATCGACACGAATCCGACATAATGTTCAATCTACACGGAAGCACCCTTGATACGACTCCTTCTTACAAACGAGTTGTTTTCGAACTCGGCTAATTTTCTCTTCTTACCATACCACTTTATCGATATCACCTGTAATGCCGTTCTATGCCATTCATGCAACTCTTGGATGTACTACTCAATAGAAGTTTCTCATCGTCATTCTCACGAGTCATCTCTTGCAATCGATACGAAACACCATGATCTTGAGTCATTTCAGGATTGTCATTTCGTTTCTGATTTGTCGTACTTTATTCATACGTAGGAAATAAAACTTAACAACACAACGCCCTCGCAAATGTTTTGTCCGTTGTTCTAATTGTTTTTGAGAATCTGTTGCGTTATCGTTGTCCTTGTACGATGTTTCGAACAACTGTTTTTATTTCCTACAAACATTCATGTTCGGCGGTTGATCCTGTTCGTAGTAGAATCTTGTAACAATTCGTTACCAAAAATAATGTGAAATACTCCTGTCGTTGCTGAAGTGTAGCAAAATGTTTTATATAATGCAGAGATTATTATCAATTGTCTAACTTAGTTTCGTGTGACCGCTATAACACAGTTTTTCTTTAAATTGATTTTATTACTTCAGAAATTGTTATCGCGTAGGACAAATTTTTACTGACATTGAAAATCCATTTACTATGCTTCTAAGCGAGTCACTCACGTTGCCGTATCACTACCACGCAATTCTTGTAGATTGTAAAAATTATCGTAGTACATATTGACATCACTAGTAGCATTATCAGTTTACCATGGATACTGCTATCTCGCGACTATCAGTTTGCATTGAATGCCCGCGAGAAGTAAACAGTTACAAGTTAGCACCGTCATGGCGACCTGCATCCGTGTCGTTTCACTTTTCAAAATTAATGAAATCGAAAAACCCAGCAGAAAAAAAGAATACAATTGTCGCTTCCTTACATAGAATAGAAAATTGTTTTCCTCGTGAATGAGGAATGTACGGTGGACAGAAATTGTTCGTACATGGCTCAGGACATTTTTGCACATCAGATCAAATTCCGATTTTCGAGAGGAGCTTGCATGCTACACCTAAAGTCTTCACTTTAGCCACGACCATGTGACACTGTGGTAATTGAAAATCGAGTTCCTATAATCGAAATCTAATGGGTCAACCGTCGAGTCATGCTTGACCGACGAAATTAAGCTTGTCTTGCACTTTTTGCCGCAACAATCGATCGAGACGACCGTTTAACAAAGGATCTTTTTGCGTCACAGCCGCACAGGCCTCGGAACGAGGGTGGCGGTGGAGGCGGTGGCAGGCATAAGAAGCGCATAAGGCAACCGCATAGCACCAGAGAAAGGCAAAAACAGTTGGCCCTCGTTCACGGGGAGTACATTATGCCAACGCAGGCTGTGCAGTACAGGGCACCCCATAACATCCCTGATGAATCGTTGCTGGGCATGGTGATGACCGAACAACGACCGCCCAGGCCCAACAGCATCGAGCTCAGACGAAGCTACCCACCCGAGGAGCAACATCTCTACAGTCCTCCATGCTCCGATCACTATAGGTTTGTAGAATAGCTTCTAGCGTTTCTCTGCATGCAACTGGACCCTAACCGTCCCAAAGACAAACACAAGAAACTACCTCGTTACGGTGTTGAAACAGAAGAAAGATCCTCGCTCTTTTGACCTTTTAGTCCTTCAGATTCTAACGTAGCATGCAAAATGTACACCACGTCTTCAACAAAAGGAGAATTACAATTATAAAATCATTGACTATATGCGGTTTTTATGTAATCACAGTTGTCTGCATTTGCGACGAGTAGCGCAACTAAACTGTTAAAATTACAATATATTTGCATTTGCAACCGAACAAACGCTTATGTTACAAATTAATAACTACAGCAGTTCCGTATCTTCTAGAATTTGGAAATAGCTATGAAACACGAAGTCTGATCGAAGACCTTGAAAGAGACCAGGAACAATAATACATAGAGTACAAACGGTGAATGTAATATTTTTAGTAACTTTGATAGTTCATTTATTGATTATAAATTCGATTTCTCAAACACCGTTGGAAGTTCTCCCCACTCGATAGTCTTCTTTGATTAAACCCTTTGGTGGAAAATGAGGATGTATAAATAAGCTTGACGCTTTATTATAAATAATTGTTTGCGACAGGATACATGTTAGCGACCCGGAAGATCGATCGGGTAGTTGCATGGAGACGCTTTATTTATAGAGATTCGAGAGGAAGACTGATTGGCGTTCGTCTGATTACAGGGCAGCAAATTACGTCGCTCAGGGTTACGAAGACAACCTGTACGGTTCACACTATGGTCCTGGACAAGGACAGGCGGGCAGCGAGACCTACCAGAGCCCTAGTAGTCAAAGCACACCGAGTAGAAGCGGCAGATCGCGACCTTCACAGCCACCGCCAGCGCCACCAAGCAATGCTTCTAGCAATTCAACCCCTACTGTAGCTTCTGCTAATAATACGCCGACACGGGGAAGGTCGATGAGTACCAGTAGGGATACTCTGCCTCCGCCACCTCCACCTCCTGGTGAAACGATGTCTTCGCCGCCTATGAATGGTATTCTATCATACTACTTATTATCTTTGAGCCGAGGGTGATTCAAACACAAAACTTTCGTTCAACAGATGCGTTTCTTGAAGATGATTCAAGATAGAATCTCGAATAGACACTTTCTTCTGTCCTCGACTTCTTGAAATAGTCTCTAAAAGATGAACCTGAAAGATTAATTGTATATGTTCAGCTCAGTTTTGAAGCACCCTTTGGTATTCATCTAATGCGTCAACTGATACTTTTCTTATTAAGAAAAATCATTTTCATATAAGTGCATGACAATTTATAATGTTTTCATTTAATCTCTTTTCCCTCAACCAACAGCGTTCATATTCTTATAATTACTTTTAGTCCAAGTTTTCTCGTAACTACTCACCAAACAATTTTGTTCAGCCCAAACAGGGAAATCTTTGTTGAAAATATGAATTATAAAGTATCTCAAAGTGCCTGCGCAATGTCTTAACACCAGAGGCTATCGAGAATGAAAAATGATTGATAAATTGCTTGATGATAATGAGAAAATTGGACTTGTATAAGCTATGTATTCTGACTTTACTGGTAGTTCCAGCGTTGAGGGATCTTTTTAGTAATGTAGTGAATCTAGATACGAGACTTTGACCTACTCCATTTACGCATGTTTCAGGCTCAATACCGTCACATCTATTGAACAGGAATGGAAGTCGTTCGAACAGTCCATTACCCAGTCACCACTCCACGCCCACTCCGCCAAATCATTTAACGCAAATCGGAACGGATGAAACCGATCCAGCAGCGCCGCAAGATTTGCCGCCTCCGCCCCCGACTCCGGATCCCGCACCACCCACCAGACCTATTTCTCCACCCTGCAATATCCCACCCCCGCCGCCGCCGCCTCCACCACCGCCTATTGCTAATGGACCGTCGCCACAGGTGCCCCTAACCAACGGCGATATTGCCAAACTGATAGCGACCAACCGGCCCAAGTTGAAACCCCTGAAGAACATGGACGGCCAATTGAGGAAGCCCGTTAATCCGAACATCCCCCTTGTCGACCCACGAAACGATCTACTTAAAGCAATTAGAGACGGTAATTATATCCTAATTCGATTAATTAGTATTTGCCCAAGCCTTTCACTTTATGAGCCATCGTACAGTTGCTGCGCAAAAGTCTAGACCCGAGACTCAACAATTTTTTCTTTTCTATATCACACTGTTTCATATATAACAACAAAAAGATAAAAGAATACAGTAATTTAAATGGAGTAATTCGTGACGTTGAAAAGTATAAACTAAAGATTAAAATATTCTATGGTACACATAATTAGTAAATTTTAAAAGAAATTATGGCGCAAGGGATTGAAATAATGTGAAACGATTGAAATAATATCTGAAATGCTGTAAAAACCGAATGATAAAATAGAGTATTTGAATGAAGATGTATGTATGTAGAGAAGAGATCATTTTATATTTACAGGAATGTCCATGACAGTAGAGTGTAAGCTAGAGACCAGAAATTAAAAATGGATTTGTGATTTTTAGGGATCAAGCTGCGCAAGGTGGAGAAGATCGAGCAAAAGGAAGTGGAGCGCGTGAACGCGTTGAACGACGTCGCATCTATATTGGCGAGACGCGTTGCAGTCGAGTTCAGTGACAGCGATTCAGCATCGGAAAGCGAGTGCGACAGCGAAGGATGGGGCGAACAAGAAACGAATCTCGCGTGACCAACTACGCTGTCATCCACCGCGACCGCCAGCTAAAACAAACGGCTGACGAGTTTTTGCCTCCTTCTTTTTACCCCCCTCTCTTTCGTACGTTCATTTCCATCAACGAAACTTCCACGTCTCTTGCTAAAAACACAAGAAACTCGTCCGAAGTTTGGGTGCAAGTGAACAGAAGAGGACTCGTCGGATGTGAAAGTAGCATCAGAAAACCTCCAATGGTTTTTCTGTTCAGTTTCAGTAGTACAGAGAGAAATAGCCGTACGGTGATAGAGAGTACGTAGTACCATTCGAAGGACAAACGTAATTTTCAGGACAACGATTATTTTGTTACTCATCGTTTGGCCACCTTCGACAAGGGTTACTTTTTGTTTGTTCGTTGCAAACGATTCTATTTGAGAGAAGAAAAAGAAGGATTCTTTGTAAAAAAGGAAAAACAAAAAAAAAAGAGAGAAAACGTATCGAAGAAGTTATTTTTATGTTAATCGCAGGCTCAATTTGATAGTGTATACGTAACTGAAGAATTACGAAGAACTATTTAGGATTTCTTGGACGGTTATAGAAATCCGTCAAGCCAGGAATACTTTATTTATTGCAGTTGTTAAGATCGAATTGAGGGAAGATGCTATCGAGAAGTAATGGTAAACTTGAAACTCTCACGGATGCCCGATTCCGACTGGCCAATTCGAGGACATCAAGTGTTAGGAAGACCACATCGTATAGCCACTGACCGGCTTGATCCAATGTCATTACATGTCTTGCGTACACCATAGTGTCCGGCCATGCATATTCTGTCCTTGATGACTGGGTTATGCGACGCTCTTCAAGATCTCTTGGGCCTAGACAGGTCCTAGAACCGCAGTGATGAGGGGGACGTCCGACGCATAGCCGTAGCTGCCAAATAGCATTAATTTAGGATCCTCGTGGAGTCCTGTCCTAAGGAAACTCTCATCCTGCCGTTACCTCTGCTTTTCGGGGTTGCATCTTTTGGAACAGACATGGCCACCCTAGATATTGCCTTCCTCAGGACCTTCTCAAGCATAGTGGCTTTTGTAGGTCAACTATTTGAGACTCGCTTCAGCGTCACCCAGATTCTTCATAGGATCTGACCCTCCATCTTTTAAGATGATAGCATTTGCAACCTGTGGTCTGGGAGTGTCCTCCCAACCGTAGTCGCCGTAGGTCACGTCGCTATCATCTGGAATCCAGTCGGACCCGTCCCCCAATTTGCTGACTTTGAAAATTTGCCATGCAGCCAGGTGCTATTGCAATGAAGCACTGACTATCGAGTAAACTGCGCGCATAATTCAGCCGGGGCAGATACCTCGTAAAGTTTCCTGCAACGGTTCCTGCAAATTTAGAATTCTTTTGAGGAACGTACGGTGTGTAGTTCTCCAATACGACAGACATTTTTTGGATTCGTTTCTCTGTTACGAAGAAAATTATACAAACTTATGGGATAAATGTCTTTCCGATTCTCGAAGATTTAAGCGAAATTCAACGAAGGTAAAGGGGATTGTAGAATAGTAGAGGATACACGACGGTAGAAGAAGGTACGCACATTAAAGACGGCGTCGACTTCCTATCATTTCTCGATGTCGGTTGTAGCGGAAGTGTTTCCTAATTGGCACATTCCATGCTAATGCTAATACCGTGTAACGGAATGAACCTTACTCTCTGGTTTGGACACTTGATTTCCTACTGGTCATATATTTATGGGGACGACTAATCTGATTTGAATTTCTTATTGCCATTGCAAAAATTTGTTTGTTTACACTGATTGCATTCCTGTTTTTCTCAGAGCAGTTAAAAAAGTTCTAATCATTCGGCAGGGGCAATTCGATTGCTGTTTATTAAATATTTAACACATAATTAACGCTTGAAAGTATGTTATTATACCTTCTCGAAATATCTACTTCTGTAGACGAGCTTCTTAATTACTTTGATTCAATTTGTAGAATGAGAGGAATTACATTTAGTCGAATATTTGTTTTCAGAAATGTTGACAAAAAAATGACAGTAGAATTTCAATGCATCATTACGATTTCAAATATTTTCGAGACGTTACTATTACTCTCGTATACTTATTCTGTACGCTTAAGAAGCTTTGACAAATGTAATTTGAAACGTAGTAATAATATATATAATTAAACTTGTAACATTCTTGATACTCAAAACCAGGAAAATAAGTCAATGATAATTCTTAAAAGAAAATACAAGACTTCATAAACATAGTGTTGAAAGAGATGAAAAAATGTATTGTCGTCCACACACACCATATGGCCGGTAGTATAACTATTAGATTGTTGCATATGAAACATGGTTTTCGATGTAAAGCTTTGCAAGTTTGTTTTTTGTCAAATTATATTTCCAATTTTGATAACCCCTATAACTTTTCTTCGAAGACATTTATTTTTGAACGAAGGGTCAAGTGCGTAAAGAAAATGAAAATACTCATAGTTGAACTAATGGTTAAACATCGTTAGGCATACGACTTTCCAATAATATACATTCAATTTTTCTACAAGTTTGTTCAACTTTAATTTATTCGATGAGTTTCTCTGTCTCCTCTTTAGCATGATATATGGCAATGAATCATTGAGTAGCTTTTGTGTTATTTTTTTAAGTATATAATTTTGAAGTCATAAAAACGACATTTTATATGCACCGATCTAACGTTTTATTAAAAGTGCTCTGTATATATATATATATATATATATATATATATATATATATATACCCAGTACGTGAAAATTCGTACGCGGTCACTAAGTCAAGTCGCAGAGCGAATATTTTTTTTCTTTTTTTTGTTAATTTTCTCGCGTATAAGTTTTGTAAAATACTTGTACCTTAAAACGTTTTTCGTATGCTTGCTCGGCTAGGTAGATACAACGAGTGTAACGACAGGTATCCGTCTTTTCTATGTTTCCAAGTGATCTTCCATTGTCACGGACAATGCGTGAAGAACCAAGGTTCTTTACAGCGAAGTGTCGTAAACCAAAATACTCCGTTTACTATAAGTAAGGACTATCTAATTACCGAACGAGTGAGGGGACTCATATTTTTTAGTGTTTAGTGGAGGAAACTTAATGATAACAACTTATAACTATTGTTACGGTGAGGATCACAGTTGCCAATTTTAAACAGAAAGGATATGATTGTGATTTATTTTGCATCGATGTTGGTGAGGTACAGTGAGGTATATGTATACTTTCTATATATAAATGTTTGTGTATGTACATGATGGGAGAAACGTCGAAAGCGCAGAAATGAATTTTGATATGTAATCTGTTGAAACTGTTCCTTTCATTTTAGAAAATGTTACATGTAACTCTCATTGTTGTGAACCTAAGACAATAGTAACTTTTTATCATTACGCGGATCTTGTCAACTTTGTAGGATTCAAACTAAATAGGGCTGACGAAGAGCAATCACATTCTCAGTAATCCGGATATATGATTAAAGCAAATAAATTTGATGAATTAATCAGCACATGTTGCATTTTTTAACTAAAATTTTCTTTACCTGTGCAACAAGCTTCATCTTGAACAGTTTTTCTTTACAAAGAGTCAACCCAATGTACAACCCAACCTGTGTATATACACTTACATTTACAGAGATTTTGAGAGACTTCTTCACAAATTTTGTCAACGTATGTTACTATAAAAGCAACCAGAAAAAGACATTGTAGCAAGTTAGCGAATGTTATGCAATTATAGTAAAAACGTTTCGTACAGTCTTACTCCATTTTTGTTTTACTGAAATAATGAAATTTCATTTAGTGTTAATTACCTCCTTCCGTATAAAAGTATCTGTTTGCATAAAGTTTCACAGTTTATTCATAAGTAACTAGCTGCTGTAGTTTACGAAGCATTGTGGGAAATCATTATCCAAAAATATATACAAAATCAGTCTTCTTTCAAGACTTCTAAATGATATTTATAAGGCGTTCACAAAAATTTTGCAGAAGTTCCTCGAGTGTTCTGTACGAATATATGTATTGATTGTTAAGATTATTGTATAATCTTCTGTGTTCGAATGGCAAGGAATGATAAGGAACACTATTTCTCCCTTCTCGTTTCCAAACATTAGAGTGCGTCAAACTAAGATTTAGACCAGCTGGTTGGCTGGTCGGATTAGCTTATAACATTTAACCAGTTAACTGCGGAGTTTAATTTTAAATATGTCTCGCGGGGCGCGGAATTAAAATCAAGCAATGACGAGTACACGTCGAACGCAAAACAAGAAAGCAAAATGAGAAAGGATTACATTTTTATTCGATAAAAAATTAACAATACATCGTTGAAAAGGTTATTGTTGTTGAAAAACTTAAAACTTTTCAAAAAATAATAAAATTCATGAAGAAGAAAAATTAAACAAAAAATTAAATTTGAAGAAGTTCAGTTGATTTCAGTAATGCATACAAAACAATTCGGAGAATACCAGATGCATTGGAGAAAATAATCAACCTGGGTTGTAAAAAGTAATACATTGTACGGGCAATATCCAATATACCAAAGAGAATAATCAAATTTTTTGTTAAAGAACGCATAACAGTTTTATTGGTAATATAAAGGAAACATACCGCCAAATGACATTTTTATTACATCTTATTGAAATTTCCAGTTTTTATAGGAAAAGGGAAATTTTTATTGTACACGACGAGTATACACGTCAACCGCATCGCAATGGAGGTTTGGATTGACATGTATACACGTCGAACGCAATTAACTGGTTAAATACGAGATGTTCGATTGATTCGAACCGCGCGAATGGTAATTTATATTTAATAATTCATTTTCACCGGTGCTCGTGCCGGGATTTTATCTTGTATAAAATGAGAGATGAGCGAAGAAGGAATAGCGGAGAAAATCCGCGTCCGCGCGTACGATTTATCGGCAACGACAAGTGTACATGTACAATGATTTCAATATAATAGTCAGAACGCTATTAATAATATTGTAATATGAATAATTGATCAGTCTCGTCTGTACTATGTTTATACATATGCATATAAATATATATATATATATATATAATATAATTTGAAATATAAATTCGTTAAATTATAAGGATTCGAGCGGTAGGAATTACAGCTCTAGCTAACTTCGCCAACCACGACACAGTATTTATCCAAGGATTTTGTAAACGTGACGAGACGCGCGAGGCGTTTCGATTGTAAAAGCTTGAATACCATGCAAGTTTCTATGAATGTATATTGCTCTTCGAACTCGTGCTTATCCGCAGCGAATTATCACGCGCTAAATTATTGCGAAGCTGTTGTACCTAACCAAGAACGGTTATTCCAAAAACTCGATCGAATTCAAAGCGTTTTCGCGTCGCCACCGCCGCCGTAACCGGAAACGAAATGCAATTCTCGTTTTCCGATTTCTACTATTGAACCTCGTACTCGCTCAGCAGGTCTTTAAATTTACATACTGGTGCAAAAGTAAACGTAAGTCTCCTTCTGAACCGCTACCGGTCACGGGTAGATCAATTCTTTTCCCCCAGTAACGATAATAAGAACATTCTAGCTCGCGTATACCGGGCTCCGATGCGTTCACGGCGATATTTTCGTTCGTGTACGGTATGATACAATATGTCGGACAAACACGCGAGCGTAATAACCCTACCGATGATTACAAATGTACGACGGTATTATTAACAATAATAACATTTGTAGCAAATCTGTACAGAGCCAAATAAATCAAAAACTTTCATAAATCACTGGACGATTTTTAACTGACACTTTCTGCGGGAATCAACGGCGAATCTAATAGTCGCAAATAAACTATTATACTTCTTTAAATTGTTAGTTCTGCAAATTCTTGTATAGTATCGTCAGAGAGGGAAATGAGAGTGTCTCACGACCGGGGTTATGGTGTCCCCAATTTTTCCCTGCCTCATCTTTTAGCCTGGAACAGAACCAACATCATTTTTAGCACGGATCAGAACCCGTTTCATTTTTAGTTATATACCGCATATAGGGTATACGACATTAAATGAGAAAAAATTTAATGTAAAAATTGTGAAAAACGCAAAAGATTGGGAGTAAAGATGGTTCTCATGAAGCTTTACAAAGAATTGAAGAGGTCATGAAGAATTCACTTTATTAAACGACGAAAGGAAACAAAACTGATCGCTGAGCACAGCGACGCTCGCATATTCGTACAAAGTGCAGGCGGTGTATATACAGACTCCCTCGCTACTAAATAAACCTTAAGAATTGGAAATGTACTCGGAAACGTAATCAAGGGATCCTTGAATCAAGCGGTTTATCACACACAGAAATCGTTTTCTGTTCCCGGAGGAAGAGGCGACTTCACCGGAACATACATACTTTCTTTCTGGTCGAATTGATTCACGAATCGTCAATGGAAAGTCGGAAAACAACTGATTTTTCACCGAGTTTGTTTTTTTTTCTTTTTCTTTTTGTATTCATGATTGTTCCGATTAAAAAGTTTTTCGTCACAGAACCGGTACGACAAAAGATCGCTCGCTTACGTTTTTTTTTTAATTCTTCTCTCGGATTTAGTGTCTACAATCATACGCATTCGCACGCAATGTCAGACATTCTTTTCATTTCCTGCTCACTCTTAAATCCATCGCACAGTCACCCTTCGCACACTTAATCATCCCTCTCCGTGCAAAGAAGCACGGAGTTACATTCCTCGTATACGAAATCGTTCGTTTCGTATTTATAAAAATTAATAACATTGATTGTAAATCCCTAATCGTAGGGAAACGGATATTTGAACATCGATTACAATTCTGAGGGACACGGAAAAATTGTTAGCAGTCGATTGGCACCTAGTTCCAACTTCGTTAAGGTACTTGGTGAAGCTTAACTCCTTCCAATGCGGTAAATTGTTAGAGAAAATTGGTTCCAACATTTCTAAAATATCGATAAGAACTACTTAATACTTTTATTAGAAGAACAAAAATTAAAATCTGCAGTTGCAAATGACTACAACGCCACTGAAAATAAACAAGTATTTAAAATACGCAAACAAATAAGTTAGAAACACTTTGCATTTAAAAAGTTATAAAATTGTTCTCTACTTTGCAGAGATCCTTTTCGTTTCTTTCGTTCCTTTTTCCTTTTTACCTATTTTTCCGGTATAAAATCTAAGACGACAATTTTCTTTAACAATCTACACGGTACTATTTAATCGATCGTGATATCGTTGACTGAAAATTAAATATCATTTTCTTCAGAAATAGTGTCTTTATTAAATATATATATATATCCAGCATTTCCGAACAATTTTCAGTATAAAAGTAATTTTCACGGGGCAGAGACCGTGTATATACATAGGTCTTCGAGATATCATTGATTCGTCGCGGTGCTGCTAATAATTTTTCTTTGACCGATCTCGTTTTTCCTTTAAGAAATTCGGGGTTCAACCAAATCCATCTAACTGGCGGCGAAGTCCGCCATTTTGGTTCTATTTATCGGAAATGGCGGATGTACGGATAACCGACCGGTAGTCGAACGACAACTTGGTTTCGCGGGTCGTTTCACCCTCCGATCGATTGCGAAAAAGAAAGAGAGACAGACCGAGTAACGTCACCGAGCTTATTTTATATCGAGAACAACGAATTATATTGCTTTTACTAAATGAGCGGTCCCGGACGGTCGAAAGCAAGATCATTCTCATACAATTGAGAACGAAAATGCAAAATCCGTTGCAGAAACGCGTCGATACAAAAATTTCGTGGAAAATCAATTTTCTCTGATCCAAGAGAAAATCCGAAATGCAAAATAGTAAAATCGTATAAAAAGAAAGAAGAGGTTTCGACAGCTGACTTCTAAAAGTTGTACAAAACTTGCTCGTGAAACTATGGTTAAAGCGTTCCTATAAAATAAATTCCTAAATTATTTCAACGTTCGAGACGCGTGAGACGTGTTTTTCCTTTATAGCATCCTCGTTTCGAGATACTACATACGAATAATCTTGACCACCTGTTTGGTAAACACACAATCGAATCTCTTTCCTTTCCAGGAACATGCATCGGACAACGAAAAGTGTTTCAACGAAAAATCACTGGGAGACGATGCGCATCGAGATGCACACCACCGGAAGTGGCATCCGTATCCACGTTTCTAGCCCGTACAGACGCGAACGTGTATGTATGTAACATTCTTGACGTACTCGAGTGAAATATATTTGCGTTAAAAAACTGGGGCGGGACTGTATCTGAAGGGGAGAATATTTACATACGATACTGGCAGTACATCTTCAGTTTTATCTTCAGCTCGTCGCGCTCCGGGGAACGCGAAGTCGAGGCGCTGACCCAGCACGAATTCTTCGATTTCTATCGATCATTGGTCGCGATCGATCAACTAATTTGTCGTCTCCTTGCTGCGCGCACAGGCTCGGGGATTTCCCACTCTTTGCTTTCCTATCGGTTCCACTGACTTTGTACAGGATTCTACGTTCAACCCTTTCGTTCCTCGTCGCCTTTAAAACATTCTACGTTCGTGTAAAATCGACTTCGGGCTACATAGAGCGAACAAGAACATTCTGCGACGTCGTGGCGGAGTCGTAGAATTTTTTTAATAATTAACATAATAGCTCACTTCTTCTCGTCTTTAATGGTAGATGTTGTTCTACTAAAAATTAACGCTTTTGCTAACGCGCGATTAAGTCTCAATTTTAACTTTGCGGAACTGCTACTGAAAAACGTACATTTCTGTTTTTCTTCAAATATCCTGAATCCATTTTGATTCAACTTCTCAAAGGCTTCAGTTAACTTCTATGTTCCTGATGATTATGTTTCAAAAATATGAATAAAAAGATCTGGAAGAATTTAAAGCCAGCAAATCTAAAAAACAGCTATTCGTAGTGTAATCGAAAGAAATACAATTGAACAGGCTCAAGTGTATTGGAACACTATTGTCAAAATATTATTTGGCTACTTTGTTACCCTATCTTTCCATAGATTACATATTTACACTTAACAGATAACCGTCCGTTCTTACATTGGTGCAGGCTTGCGAGTCAGTAATTGTTTTTCACTAGCAACTAGTAGAGTTCCGTTGCCGCTATAAAGGAAAGCGCAATGTTAAAAACATTTGAGTATTCGTAAGACAAGCGATCAGGAGTGTACCTGTCACAGGCGGATGATTAAATGTTAAGTGCTGATCGGAAGAGTTTCAGCGAATGGTTTTGGTCCTGTACGAACTGTTAGATTGTTAGCTCTTGGTCCTGTTAGCTCTTAACTATTAGAAGTGGCTCTGAGCAATCACTTGATCTCTCTTCGATTACAGAATACTCGAATAAAATCTACGCGACCATCAGAGGTTCGATTCTCTTTGCAATATTGACAATTGAAGATACCTTGTTCGACATAGCGTACTCCAATAATAAACTAATCTTAAATTAGCATAGCACGATTATAGGTCGACTTGCCAAGCTTTTCTGTTCGTGTTCCTCTATCTAGCCCGAACCCCGCATACGGTATACCTCGTCGAAACGGGTCACCACCGCTCGGCATGAAAGACAGTCACCTTCGCAAAACTTAGACCGCGCTACGAGATGCAATACACCGAGAAAAAAAAAGAAAAGAACAATAAAATAAATTCGTTTACAGCTTGGCGGAGCGCGAATATAAACGAATGCGCGATCAACTTAGGAAATAGGTGCGTCGATATTTCGCGTTTGCGCTATCCTACTTAAGCACGTGTATGAAACGGTAAAAACGATGACGATGCTTCGACGACGACGCTGGCTTGGGTGGCGTCCGCGCGAAAAGAAATGCACGAATCTGGAGTTTGTGTTTTTGAACGCAACTTGGCCGCGCAAGCAAACGGTTTCCACGCGCAGAAAAATCGGCTTAAGTTGTACTTAAGTCCCATTCGGAAACGGACGCGCGCGAACGGGGATCGAAACCTAAAAGTAAACGGTCGGTTAACTCTTTCAAGGCCGTGCGGCATGGCACCGAAAGGGCCAACGCGAAAATTAATATATCATAGCACAGTATATTGTCTAACGTTGTTTATTAAATATACCTTAGAGATGCTTGGCAGTGTATTCGTCCAATACTATCTGTACCATTCGTTTTAGAAAGTATGGTACATCTATCTCGCTGACACGTTCGCAAAAGGATGTCTGTGCTATGAGTATCTGGCGCAAAAAGCAATTACAAATGTTCCGTGTTTGCGACTCGCGCGAATGCATTTACTGTCTGAACACGCTTGAACACATTCCGTCACATTGTTTGAAGACGATCGAAACGAGACAAATATAAAATACGAGGCGGCCTGAGATAGTGCAATTCGAAAGTAGAGAGTACTGGTTCCCGATGGACGAAAATGAATTGTACTTTGTCGAATTTTCACGATTATTTTCGTACTTGAAATTTTTCGTTAAATAATGACATGCGTATCTTAAGATAATGATAACTATTTAATCGAAGTTTTCGCATTCCAAAGATAAAAATAACTTGTCACAAGTTATTGCCCCGACACGGATGATACGATGAAATCATTCGTAATTCTAAAACGTACTTTTTTTCTAAAAGAAAGAAAGAAAAACATCGCCGTCTTTCGAATTGTACTATACGTTAACACATTTTGGTATAAATAAACTGAGCACAATCGGCGGAAGCTTGTACGCAACGATTTGTAAAAATCTAAGATTGCTATCACTAGAGTTCATGTACCGAAGTCGTCGCAGTTTCGTGGATCTCTAAAGGAGACAATGCAAATGATCATTACACGTAGTAAGTTTAAATAAATAATGCTTAAAATACCTATCTTAGGTATGCCCGTCTAAGCATGAAATGACTCGCACCCAGATTGCGGAAACCTCGTGTCGCTTGCATCGGGTGTAACAAAACAAAAGAAAAAGATCCAATTTTTTAGCAATATCAAACGTTACAAAAAACAAATAAACGCAACATGCTATCAACTTGTACCGAACGGCCTTCTTTAACGCACGGATTCTTCTTCCCATTCTTTTCGTGGAACTTTTGGTATACCAAGAAAGACTGATAATTCGATAATTTCTCTATCGCGCTAAAAATCATCGGTAGTTTAGCATTAAAAACAATCTTACAAATCATCGATCAACCACTTCGTTCGCAATTAATCGAATTTATGGAAACTCGGTGGTCTATAATCGAGCGCAGTGATACGTTTCAACGAAAATCGTCCGCTCTTTTAATAAGCTCTTTTGTTCCGAGACACTAGTATACTCTGATTAGCTTACATTTTCCCACGGTTTTCTACAGACGTCTACCGATTAGTAAGTTCTGACCACAAGTTCTGTGCAGTGTCAATAAACTGAACGGAAATCAAGACGCGATTAGTGCCGAAACGAACTTGTATTGTTTAATATCTTCGTCGACAATCATTCCACGAAATTGGAGAAATTGTCCGAAGTGCCGCGAAAACGTCTATCACACACCAATGAATACTTCTCATGCCCTACAATTTTTATATAACAAGAACAGTTCATAAAGATTTCCTAAGATCTCGAGTCCCAAATGATCTCGCTGCTCGTTAAAAGCCGCGTTAGAGAAATTTACAACGCCTCGCCCTTGCACAGACAAAACTTGGCCAATCACTTACGTACTCAGCTCTTCGTGGCTCTTTAAATTTTATACGAAATAGGTATGCTGTTTTCCCTTAGTCTTGTATAATAGTGAGCAATGCTAAAACTGTATTTTCATCGTCTTGAACTGTTAGAATAGAAAAACTTCTCCAGAAGCGAAACTGATTTCCCTCTTGATCCCCGTTAATTTCTCAACTTTAAGATTTTCAAACCGCTACGTCTGGAATGTTTTTGTTTTCGTCTTTTTTTCTTTTTTTAACGTAAATTTTGAAAAGCTTGTACTTCACGACGTTAGTAGGACGGCTTTTTAGAGACCCAAAAATATCGCAGTAACGAATTACAAATTTGCACATGTGCGACAGTAACGATTTTGATTTTGCGTATCGAGCAGTTCAGGACGATGAAATCACAGAAGCGAATGTCTATCTCTACGATTGTATTGAAAAATAACCTTTTGCAGGATCATCTGCTCTTTTACGTTTTTTGTTTTCTTCTTTTTCTTTTTTCTTTTTTATCCTTTAATACTAACCACTAACATTCGCTAGTACGTTAGCTCAAGTGAGAGGAACAACTGTCAGTTTCAATTCACTTCAATTCTCAATTGTCGTGATCATGGTCTGCTCCGCGATTCTCATAAGGAGCGATTGGCCAATCTCTAATGAATGTAAAGTCGGCGTAAATTCATTTCGTATTTTTCTTCTTCTCTCTCGTTACATGGTTTACATTCATCGATCTCTCTGCGAAACTACTATGCTACAATATGTACAATTCATAAGCAATGTATCTGATTGTTCTTGTAAATGTTTCTTCGTGCGTCTACTCCTGTCTGTTTTCTAGTAAAATAGATGTAGAAACGTTGATTGAATGTGTTTTATGTCGTAGGGATAATCATGGACGGTACATTTTGAATGTAATTCGGGGGGAACTCAGTCGAAAATGAATGTTCTTCTTTTCTCCGATGCACAGAACGAAATGAGCCAGCTACGAGAGCGTGACATTTCTTCAAACAAACAGTGAAACAAATTCATTGTCCAGCAATGAAGTTTGTTGCTGATGGGACCGTGTCTTCGCAAGACTCTAGGCGTCTCAATGGACAAACGAAACTTGACATTCCCAAGAACAGTCGTACATTGTATACCAATTAATACGTACTTATTACATAAACATATGTAACGAATGGCAGTGCACGGTGACACAGATCAATTTGTCACTAGGTTGCTCCTTTCTTTAAACGTAAGAGTTATCTCGGAAAAAGAAAAGAAAAGAAAGAGGATCAGCAGTTGATCGCTGCTTTTCCGCTCGATGCCAACAGAAACTGTATACGATCGCAATACATTTGAACCGTAAACAAATTTCTTATTGTTAAGTATTAAGTCCCTCCCACTCGATGAGATACTGTGTCTGACCGTTCGGGCCTATCCTCTTCGCTTTGATGACGAACTTCTCGCCTGCTGCAATCCTGTTGGCTGCTCCAAAATATATGTTCACCGATGACTTTAGATCATCCAGAGATATGTCGGGCGCACTTTGTTTCACTGGCGAACACTTTGGGGACGTGGGCACGCTACCTTTCTTCTGCTGTTGCGAATCCGGGGGCGACAATTTCTCGTTGTTCTGACGTTGTCTCAGTCTCCTACCGTTTAAGGCATAATCAACACAATTTCCAATTTGACTACTAGCACTGCTCGAGGCACCGTTAAACGAACTTCTTAAATTCCTTGCAAATTCACTTTTAACCTCGTTGTTCCGCGGCGGTATGATGGTCGCCGTTTTACTACCAGTGTGTTGAAACTGTTGTTGCAGTTGCTGTTGCGACGGGCGACCCCTTCGATGTTGTCGTCTACGTTTCACTTGCCCGTTTCTGTCAATGATGATATCTTTCTCTGATAATTGCCTCTTGGCTGGCCGCACCACCGGCGGCTGCGATATCACTGGTGTCAACGGCAGAGGCAACGTGATCGGGCATGGATTATACGATGACGGTGTACTCGAATTCGTTTGACTGAGACTGCCAGGTGTACCCAATAAGTCACTAAGATTTCGAAACGGGTTGTTCTTGCCTTCGAAGTCTTTCGGCGGTGGAATAAAAGAATCCAGTGTTCCCCTTGAACTTGTCTCATCCCCGCTTGTGTCCGCAGAGGTTGATGGTGGTAAAGGATGCATCAATTCCACGGAACTAGGCACAGATAATTCAGATATCCCAGAAGTCGTAGCCGGCGGTGTCGGAGGCCCGGAGACCGAAGTAGGAGGCGTCGGTGGTAAATCCGATGCTTCTGAACTTCGAGACTTGCTCTAGAAGAACGTGAGAAAATATCGAATTATATTTCCTTTGATAAACGTTCGGACCAGGGACTCTTTTACCGGTATTAAGTCGTCCCTGGTTTGAACTAACGAACTTATGGACAAATACCTTGGCTATAGCATTTTTCAGTAGTTTTCTTGCTTTCCTGTATCTAGCTTCTCTAACACCCTGAGCTTTACTTAAAGATCCATCACCTTTCTCTCTTTTCTTGTGTTTGCGTAACATTCTTTCTCGAGAACTGCCTAATGCCATCAAGCGTCTTCTTCTTTGTAAACTCAGTTTAGGGAATGGGAATGATTTCTTCACGAAACCACCTCCGCTGTACCTATAAACGAGAATAATTGTTTTAGATATTGGTTATGTAATTGGCTAAACGAATATTCAATAGATATTCCTATTTTAATGCAATGAGGGTTTGTACCTTTCTCTTAAAGATTGTGTGAACTGACTTGGTGGGCTTGGACTTGGACAAGAACTTTGCTCCGCTTCAGAATTTTGATAAATTGTTCCTCGCATTACCACATCTGATGGATTCACAGGAATTTCTAAATTCTCTGCTGTGCTTTGTTTTAGTGCAGTCAATTGTTTTGTACTCTCTGGTAAACTTATCGGTCTGAAAAATAACATATTTTGTTCATGACATAAACACATAAAATTTAGTTAATACGGTTAATAGATTTACTTGGACATTTCGTATACGACAACCTAATATATGTATATACGTATTTTATTGATATTACTAACCCTGTAGGTGGAGGAAGGTATTGCAGTCTTTTATTAGCACCCCAGCATCTACGCAACACAGAATCGTCTATTACACCACTTGCTGGAAGATTAACAATTGGGCATGGTGGTGGTAATCTAACTCTAAGTCCCCATATTGTAGTACGCTTCTTGATTTCTCTGCCACATTTGAACCTGTTCCTATTATTTGTCAGTATTGCTAATATAGATTCTCTGCGTATTTGAGCACTGACATCTCTGATCTAATAGTGAAAAAAATGTTCATGTATACATTCGCAGAAAGTAACATTTCCACATATGGAAATACACATGTACACACTACATTATTTATAAGAATACATAAAGATCCTCACCCGTGGTGGAAGCTGTAAAGTATTCCAATTATCATTGGCATAAGGTACAATAACAGTATCCAAATCATAATACTTTTTAGCATTGTAAACAGTCAAATTGTACAACATCAGGTGCACCAGATCTACCCATTTTAATTCTAGTCGCCGTACGAACTCTTTGCCATAATTGCACATTGAACAAACAAATACGTAAAACCTACAAAAATCGACAGGTGTAAACTATACACAGTTTAGAAGTTTTTTCTTGAACAAAATTTGATTTTTACACTCACCTATCTCCACTGTATAAAGGATAAGTTAGACAACTGACACACTTTTCATGAAACCACTGTTTGCAACGTGCACATTGTAACATTTGTGTGTACCATTCTCCATTAAGTCCACAATAACAATAAATTTGTTCAGCATTTACTCTATGATGCGCATCCCAACTTAACATATTAGGCTGTAACAAAATAGTAGTTGTATCGACATTCCAGTCATTACAGTTAAAATTTCACTTTCTATCTACAATCCAAGACAATGTATAATTTCAGATACTTACATCGTACGGCAACTTTGTCATATCATCTGGTGGCGGCTGAGGTTGGTCTCTTCCACTGCATACTTTTCTGATACTTGCCTTTACCATAGAAGTTTTCGGTTCTACAAGTTCACGTGTCCGTGGTTGACTATCTACACACCTTTTACACATCCAGTGTGCCTCGACTGCAGTTTCTTCTTTTGATATTTGAGGCTGTAAACGAATGAACAGTTTCAATTATTTCACAATCTATTGCATACTATCAATATTTATATTCAAACCGTATCTTCGTACTTGAACGAATATAATATACTACCTGATGACAAAGCTGATGATAACCACGACCACATTTGTCGCAAACAATGATGTCATTATCAGTCTTGGGCTGAGACTTTTTACACAGAACACACATAACATCGGAGTCTGGCATCGATAACTTCGTCAGCTCCTTGACCGAAGACCAGGAGGAGGTATTGTCCATAAATTTGACAAGGCATCTTTCCCTTGCCAAGTCCACCTACATTTACATACGCAATATTGAAATGTATGTTAAATAACAACGCAAGTTCCAAGTTCGTAATAACTCTGAAGAAAATTCTATTCCGGCAAAAACTATGTACAGTTTTCTTTCAAAATAAGATTATCCCCTCTCCTTCTTTCGAGTTTGTCGGCTCGACACTGCTTAGAGCCTTTATTCACTCCTAACCTACTCGGGTTTAGGTCAAGAGCCATCAACTTATAGCAAAAGAAAACTGTACTGTAAAACTGCTTGTAGCATCATTTATTAAACATACCTCGACAACTGTTCCGAGATAATATTTTCCATCCTTATGTTGGAGAAGAACGTCGTCGCCATGAGAGAAACTCAACTTTTGTTCCCTCGTAGTGCTATCGGGCGCTGCCAGACTTTCTTCTGGCTCTGACATTTTCTACCCTGTTTCTAAAATGATAAAAACAGAAAATAACATATTATCTAGAAAACAAAGTTGCATCAATAAATCTAATGCAAGCGTGACTCAATTTTGTTACAGCAAAAGATTATTATCGTAATGATTTAGTTATCGTTAGACTATTGCATTCAGATTGTTAAAATTCAATATATAATGAAAAATTTAATGAAGTTTCATAAAGTTTATATTTTATTCGGAAACATGGTAAATCCTTTATACACAGAACACACTAAACAAACGAACTTAGTATAAGTAAACAAATTTCATTTTGCCTCTGGTTTGATTACATTTGCATAAACATCTAAAATCTAGTTACAATGTTTAATAATAATTTACATAACATAGTTCACTGTCCGAGTTGATCAATGTAAATGTGTTTTTACATATAAACAACTTGTGATAATACATTTCAACATGCCAACGTATTATATATCCTACTAAATAGGCATCCCAGTGAAACACAGATTTACTCGTATCTCGATAACTGACGATCGCATAGACGAACAATGTTAACGCACAATGTCTTAAAATGTTTCGTTGAGATCGGAAGGGAAAGCAAGTCTTACATGCACGTACACATAATGCTTGATCCACAGAAATGTGCAAAATAGATGGTCGTGTCGTTTACATCCATTAGGATCGGCGGTAAAGACGTTAAAAGACTCGAAAAGGTATCGCGAAAACCTGCGAAAGAAATAACGACCATATGATCGGCATCTGATTAAAAACCAGTCCGCGCGCTCTCGGTCTCGTTAACGAACGAGAGCACCCACCGAACGGCTGTCCTAAACAAGACAAAAGGTCGCGGCGCTCGGCTAAGGTGCACATATCAAGAACTTTTGATCGCCGGCGAGGAGGGTCGGGGGCTCGAGGCGATCATTCCCGATGATCGAGGGATCGGAGGATAGACCTAAAACCGATCACTCGACGAAGACACTGGCCGATACGGTGGATTAGAGCAACCCCCGGGACAGCTCGTAGCACCGGGCGGTGCTTAGGGTCCGGTGGTGGTGTTTTCGGGACAGAAGACCGCGCGAACCTCGTTCGATCTCTGAGCACCGTAACAATGTGTCGTACCTCAGTGTCTCGGCCGTGGAATCACAGGCGACGTACGGGCCTCATTTTCCGATTCCCGTCAGCCATTTACAACCATGGGGGCCCCGCCACGGTCGGTCGCTCCGAACACACACAGAGTCGCGGCGCGGCAAAATTCTATCCCGAGAAGTCAGGACGACGACACGCCGGCACGCATGCAGCCGTTACGATCACGCCGCCGCCTGGGCACCCACGTCGGCCACCCTCAGGATCACCACACGCCCTTAGTCACGGACATCACCGCGGCGAACTCGGTGCACTTTCATTGTGTCCCTTGAAAATTCGAATGAGCACCGTCCGCCATGTTCGGGGAAACACTTGCTAGAGACTACGCTAGTCGAAGAACTTACTACGGTGGCAGTGCTCCCTATAGGGATGTCTAACGAAATAGAAACTCCCACTTCTTCACGTTAAAAATCCTCCTACAACGACCCTACAGGAATAGTCTACAACAATCGAAAAGAATTCAACGGCAATTTATCCAGAATAATTTACCCTCTCTTGGAAACTAACCTCTAACTACCTCTCCCTTGAAGTTTCATATTTTCAATGTAAATAAAATCTTTGAGTTTACTCTACTTTTAAGGACGAAACGATCATTATAAGTACAATGTATAGGTTGGCATGTGCAGTTCATGTGATCTGTCAGTCATGTCCGTTGATAATGCGGTTTAGAATATGTGCGAAAATGCAGCAGTGGGGGGGCCCGTGAATTTTAGTGTACGGTCATGGTCGTTAGCTCGGCGACCTATTGTGGTGCAGGCATAATATAAACAATTCGTTATAAGATAAATACAAATTCAGCTGTAACACGATAATTATTAACGATTAATATGATTAATGAAAATATGCAGGTTTACTGGTATGAACACGTTTTTGAAAATTCGAAGTCTGTACAAAATTAGAGCAGTGTGTCTTCCATGCACAAGATTATCGTCGTCTGTACCCTAGGCATGCACACAAGTTTTGCCAAACTTCAAATCGCCTAAAACAATGTTTCAAGTATAATAAACCAAAATATCTTTACCGATGAACATCGGACAATATCAATGAATACGACATTTTTATGTTAAATCTAAGAATGGCGAGCATTGCTAACGATTAATTATGCATGACTTGCTGTGATTAATTTGCAAGCAAAATGCATATTTGTCGTTATAACAAACTTTTATGCGCAAGAAATGGTTTTGAATATTCTAAAAGTGGATATTCTTCAAGAAATTTCATCATTAATTATTTTAATATTAATGGATGATTGCTGCTCAATGCGCTCTAAAATTAGCCGTAATTGTTCAGTCGGGAAAGAGTGGAATACAAATATCTTATGCCTAACGAAGTAATTCATAAGCAACTCACGTATACGCAAGCGAAGGGTTGCTAACTTGAAAGTTAACACATGTAACATCTTTTTACTATCTGCAACTCACCTGTAGCTTTTTTTTTTTAATTTAATTTCAGCGGTACTTTCCATTAGAATAGCGCAGACGAGGTTCGTTACTTTGCAATACAAAACACATCTATTTACATGCTTGTATATATTTGCATTTTGGCAAGACATAGAGAAAGGGAAAAGGACAATGAACTAAATAAATAAAGTATTTATTTTCACAAAATTTGGATCGGGAAAATGCGATTATAACAATGTCAAATGGTTACAATAAGTGGTTACAACATTTTTTAAACATTCGAAGCACAATGTTTAGTCGTATAAGATTTATTTTGTATCGTTATAAATTCATTACGAATGTAACTATTTTTGGCATTTCGTAGATCCAATTTAATATTGCATAATAAACATATAAAATTGTTCATAAATTTATTTAATAATGCAGGAGATTTGTACATTTTGTTGTAGCTGTAATGGTGTATATTGGTGAAATACAAAATACGAAGCCGAGTATTGTTTTGCAAGTCGTGTAGTACAAAATATACAATGTATGTGGCACGCAATATTGTATTAAAGGAAATATTTATACAATCTCGTCACTCTCAGCCGATTACGGTATAAATAAACGTTTCGTACGAAAACGAAACTTGTTTTAAATACTATATTTACGAAGATGTGAAAAAGTAATATTTCGGCTTATCAACACATCTAATAGAAATAGTTTGTACAATTCCGTATATATATTACAGCTATTGTTCAGTACAATAATTGCGCGAATCCGTGTAATACCATTGGCAAATTACGGAACAATTGTATAATATCTATTATCAAACATGTTGTACAATTTATATTCTACACGCTCATCGATCGATACGTGAACAGATTATCCTCTCGTAATAATGATTCTGCTTCAAAACATTTTTTTCTTCACCGCGGTATATCTTTCCATATAGTCGTCGTAACAGTCAAGATCGGCCAGTTGTTTCATCTCGAATAAGTTCCCTTCGAGGGCTAGCACCGATACTTTCGAATCTTTCAAAATTCTCCTAGGCACAGCGTTCAACTGCAAACAATTCTCTTCTAGTCTTAACGTTTTCAGACGCTGACATTCCGCCAGCTTCTCCGAAATCGTCGATATCTGATTCTGATTGAGGTTAAGTTCGACCACATGCAGTGCTGCGGCGGCGTCGGGAATAGTCGTGATTCGATTCTGCGACACGTCCAGCACGTCTAAGAACCTTAAATTACAAAACATTAGGGGAAACTCGGTGATCTGATTGTTCGAGATGTTGACCTGTTTCAGCCGCGTTAATTCTTGCAAAGAGAAAGGGATACTTTTGATTTGGTTCGACGACGCGTTTAAACATTCTAATTTGGTCAACGCTCCGAGAGCATCGGGCAGTGCAGTCAGCTTATTATGACTGATGTTCAATTGCTTCAGCAACTTGAAGCTCCCGATATCTTCGGGTAGTCGAGCGAACTTGTTCTCCGATAGATCCAGCGTGCGTAACAGCGGCGCCAAGCCATGCAGATGCTGCGGGAACTCGTCTAGCTTTCTGTTCGAAATGTTTAACGCACCGGTCTTCTTCGCGGTTTGATAATGCTGTTTCAAACCAGAGTTCCCCATTTTACGCCGGCATCAAACGCTCGACCGTATTAGACTAGATTCTCTGGTTATAGATTCTCGAAAGATGCAACAATCAGAACGATACCTTCATTCATAATTGTTCTTGCTGGTGTTCGCACTGCTCACATCTCTCGCACGATTATCATTGAAAACCGTACAGATATATTGTTGCCGCGGACTGTACTCAGGTGTACTTTTTCCTGGCACTGTACTGACGTATTCAAGTCAGTCGTTGCGCCGCCACTATACCTCCGATTAATTTTCACTGGGACGACACTCGTGCCGTAATGGTCGCAGTCGGCTAAAAAGTGTCGCAGTTGACGGCGTTACGTACGTGCTCGTGGAACATGTCCCCCGGGTGAATATCAACGGTTCGCGGGCATCCCTTCTAGGCGAAAAATTCGGTGAAATGTCACCCGATTGACAGTCGGTCGGCCATATTGGCCAAACGGTTCTGTTCAAATCTCGGCCGCGCGATGGCGGTTCGCGCGCTCGCGCCCCGAAACATGGCTGACAAACGAAGATGTAGCGGTGCACGTCGGGTTTACATCAGACTGAAAACGCCGCGGCAGCCACTAGTGTGTAGTTTACGATGCGGTCGTTCGCGGAAATGGTGAGATAGTGTCGCGGCCCGAGAAGACATATTACCGGCTAGCCATGGCCTCGACGCCGAAGTCGGAGAAGCACGCAGGTGAGTGAGACCGATACTCTCTCCTATGTACTATGACCTACGATCAAAGAGAACGTACGATGTTCCGTGACAACGACGGGGCACCCGGTCCTCGCCACCCTTTCTATTTTCTTCGCCTGTCAGTCAACTTTTTCACCTTGTCCCCGAGGAACAGCTCACGGGACACCGTGACAGTGTATCGAACGCCACTATCGCCTGGTACCCGTGATCATCGAAACGTTAGCGATCATTCACGGACGCTACCGGACGCGAAATGTCAAAAGCATATGCGTGCGGCTCGAGGTCCTATCTTCAATTTTCTCCATCGTCTCACGGACCACACGGATTACACGAACAGAGTATGCGATGCATTTCATTTTTTTCCACGGGTGTAATATACCCTCTCGATGCACGGTCAGGCTCGTCGAATGTCAATCGCGAATCGAGGGGTTCCGTGCGAGAGGGAGCTATACCATGAAACATTAAAAAATCTCGTTAATTCTGCCATCCCCTAGTTATTATCCCATAATTTATACCTACATGGCAAAATACCTGCCTCTACTATGATTTGTGTGTACGAATCATTGTCCTCCCTATGTGTTATGACTTCTGTGCAAGAGAGCGCTATGCCGCACAGAATTTTTAATGTTCGTAACTGTCGTACTGCAACTGTTTCATTCATTCGGCAGGGATGACTTTAAATCATTTTTACAAAAGCACGTGTTCTTGCTAAACTGGTCAATTTTAGCCGAGTTATTTAATGTAAAGAAGTTTCTACATTTTTCTTTATAATATCTTTAGATTATTAAATAATAATGTTATAATTGGTTAATGTTGTTAAGTACTGTACTTCTAAATAAAATATTCGATATTTGCAAAAGTTTGAATGAACTTTTCATAAAAGCCTTAATATCTCCCTTTTGTGAGGAACCTCTCGATTGCTCGGTAGTGTTCTTTTTTTCTGGACATACTATTCCGCGGGATTAGGCCTAAATTGGATAGGTCAGTTTGGACAATTCTGGGTCGAAGTTCGCGTGAAGTACGGGGGAAAACCGCGGAAGGTGGAAGCATTGTTTTCTTCCCCCTCCTGGCTCGTGGACCGTTCGTCCGGGTGTTGCGCTGTTTTCTTGAAAAAGGCGGGTCGTGCATTTCGTGGCGAACGCGACGACACTGGTAATAATACGCGGGTCGCCTGGAGTGTATGTCAATAAACCGTCCACGCGCCAGGGGCGAGCCCAATGTAATTCGAACAGCTGCCCGTATCACGAGTTCTGTTGCCCTGCGTTCGCACCCCCCAAACAAAGAGTTCTCCCGCCATCGTTGCGACACTATTTCCACCGCGGTCGTATCAACCCCATTTACGTAGACGTGAAATAAGATTCTCTGTCGCTACAAACTAATTTATTGCGAGCGGAGAATGTTGCCAACTGATTCACGTTCAGGTCAACGCTAAACCCACCGACATTTCATGTATATCTAATCCTACCATGAGCGGTCAAGTGATCGCTTCGAAAAAAAATATGTATCTTAACACTTTGAAGGTTGAAAACCCGTCAAAATGACGGGTTCCAATATTTTTAATTTACGATTATTGAGATTGTGAAGATCCATCTACGTGGAATTGCTCAACAAACTTATTTCCGTAGGTATTTATTATTTAAAAAATGGCTGAAAACTTGGATAGACACATTCTTCTTATTTTTATAAAGTAATGTGAAATACTCACTTTTAATGCTCCGTAAACCTAGTGTTAATGAAATAAAAATTGCGAAAAATCAAATGTGTGATACTGAGTAATCCTCCAACTTTCTCGCATGTTACAGATCCTAATCAAGTTTAGTAAAATGAATATATCAACGTAAACATTCATTTTAAAACCTGCACAAATAATTCCGTCACCCAAATATGGGTGATGCGGCACCGAACGTGTTAATATAGAAGACACGCTATGAAATTCTTTTCGGAAAGTAAACAATAAAGAAAATTGTGAATATTGAAAAATGGGTTTTACGTATATTATAGGAAAAGTCGATAAGTTACATGGCGATGCAGCAACGTTGTATACAAGAAATTCTAAACGAAATTTCAAAAACGGTCATTTGACCGCGCGTTGGTAGGTTTAGTGTTAAGTTTAGGAGCACTGATGATACCTTGGGGGAGAGACATAGTTACTAGAATTGTCTACGTAGAAACCAAAAGGTGCCGTTGGTCACGGTCATTACTAGTTTTCGAAAAATTGTTGAGGCTTATTGTAAAGTAGATGTGGTATTAATAGGATTGGGTGGGCCAGAATGATGGAGACTGTTTTTGAAGCTTTAATCGATCAATAAAATATAATAGTAAAAAACGTTCCCGAAGAAGTCTGAACATTTTAATATCAATTAGACGAACAAAGGATAATTTTCGTGATAGAAAATACGTATCCGATACCGAATGGTTTTCAATGAAACGAGGACAATGGGTAGTAGCGTGTTGTTCGGAAAATTTGCTTATAATTTTCGTGTCTCTAGTTCTCTATTGTACATTAACAGGTGCAACTTATCAGAACTGATACGTTCGGCCTCGTAGTGGTGCTGATGGACAAATACACTTAAGTAAAGGCAGTTTGATCAATTTGCTGGATAACGAGTACCAACTAACTCCGCACCCTACGTCATCTGTCGCTGGTAATTGCGTTTAATGCGAGTTGATTTGTAGCCGGTTGAAATCGTTGCGTGCTCGTCGTTGCTCGCCGGTTGCCTCTAGAAAAATAGAGCCGTTACCAGGACATTTTTACCGGACAAGAGCGACGAACGATCAGCAGCGAAGCCGACTTGTAGATTAGACTCTATTTTCGTGCCTCGGTTTAATGAACGAAAGACGAGAATAGAGCGAAACCTTAAGAAAACATAGCGTTGGCCCGCGGTTTACAATTATTTTATCCTCTGCTGTGTCAACTATCCGACAAACCGAATCATAAACTCTATCGCAAATAGGATACCAATTATTTCAACTGCGGTAAACTAATATTTTTGATACGATCGTGAACTCCTTTATCGGAGGATGAAAAATTGACCGACTTTGAACGATTACCGTCTCGAGTAGCGTTAACAAAAACAGTGTAACAAAGCACCGGGTGGCTGAGTCATTAAAGGTTAGCTATAGTTAAAAATAGAAATGTAGGTGCAACAGTATAGAGATCAACCTTTGTGAGCGAGAACTGCTTTTAATGTCGAAGATGCTCAAGCCACGTCTGACAAGAGATCGCGTAAACACGTGTAGTCGCACGAACACTTAAAGAGGATCTTACCTGGCCGGAGACTTTTAAAGGTAAAATGACCTGCCAGAGAGATGCGAGCGAAAGCCTTACAAGCAACACTTTTCCATACTTGTGTTCCATGAAAAGAGCTGATGGGGTTGCCGAAGTCAGGGGGCACTCCAGCGTTCCTGCTAGGAGGAAATTGCTAAAAACTGCAAAAATGAACATTTTCCGAGTCACCTATCCAAGTGATTTGCATAACACAGCGCGGGTAAATAGCCGATTAATGAACTTCACCGTAACATACGCACTCGTGTTCCCGGGAAGAGCTGATGGGGGATGCTGAAGCTAGCGAGCGCTCCAGTGGTCCTGGATATCCGAGCGCTCGGCTGCACCCTTCCGTGAGTAAATAACTCGAGCGTTCGTTTAGTGCCGGGGAAAACACAAGAAATCAAATCCCTGGCCAACAAGAAGCCGCATCTCCGGGGCCATCGCTGGGGCCATCCATCCACTCTAGTAAATTACGGCGCCGTCTTCAAAAGAAGAATTTTCCGTGTCGTCGTTGACGGTTTACATCCGAAAGAATCTCGTTAACCGAGGAGTGTACCCGCGGATGATCGAGTTTCTCCCGGACATAGACATCGCGACATTGGACGGGAGGTGAAATGCTCTCGTAGACCGGTTAACGGGTAGCTCGAACCTGGAAAAAAGAACGGGGGTAGGGGAAAAATGGTAGGTTTCGTTCGATAAACCGAGCCGCTACCGGTTCGGTCAATAATATATCCGGCGTCGTCGCCGGGGGATTTCTGTCGGCTGGTTACTGAAAAGCGAACTCTCATTAAATTTCCAGCCGGGCCGGGGACGTTAGTTCATTGAAATGAATCTATGGCGTCGACCGGTGTCGTGCAACGCCGGTGGAACGCCCCCGCTCGGGCCTGCGCCCGTCGAGATTGAACGTCTTTGTCGGTTCTCCCAAGGAACAGCCAGAAAAGAAAAGTGAAAAGGCGCGAGATCGAAATATGATTAAATTCTGTTCGGGCTTGCCACGGGATCCGTTTTCCCTCCGCGTTCTCTCTCCCGTTTCTGGGCCGCGGACATTGTGTCCATTATGGGCTTTGTCGGAGTCCGGCTGCCTTTATCCGCTTCAGCTTCTCTCTTTCTCTCTCTCTCTTTCTCTCTGGAAATAGGACAACGGAAAATTCGGGAAGTTGTTGCGAAAAAGAACACGATAAAGTCTAACCGATAGGAACTGGAATGGAAGGTTCTAGCCTGGTTCTGGGTACTGGTTGATCGGAATCTCCTGCGAGGTTACAGTCAGGGTACAAGCTAACGATGCTCTCTACTCATTGACCTCCTCCAGCACACTTTCAGTTTGCTCCGAGATTTTTAAGGCCTCGATGAAGGGGGAGTCTTGCGCTTACTCACAAGACAAATGGCCGTTGCTTACCTATCGAGCTAACTATACGAGCAGGGACGTTGGACCAACAGACTCGTTCAAGCTGGAACCAATTTGTATTTCAGGAACTCTTCGTATCTTTATGTAATCGGTGCGGATCTTTAGGCAAAATAAAAATTGTCCGAGTCGATTGCAAAAAACTGGAGGCTAACGAAAATGTATTTTTTCTTCCAACCATCCGACGGTGGGGTCCACAGGAAATATCTTTGAAACTATGTTTGAACGAAATTGATAATCAAGTCGTTTCAGTTTTGCGTTTAATGCATTTCCGTCACCTAAAATCCGAAGTATAGCAATCGAATATGATGGAAGATACGAGCATCAAATCGGTCCCTTCCCGAATATACGTCTATAGGGTGCAGTCGGTAGATGAAGCAGGAGTTTGATAGCTAGACGCGTTGATTAGCTAAGTATCTTTTGATGTACCGATAGCACAGTATCATCATGGAATATTCCCTCCCCATAAACGGAAACATCTTCCTTGTAATCGCACCACCATGCACCGTTCTGATTACGCGATAGCTCTAGCTGACAGTAGGTAGACAAATTATCGCGAAATTATGTCTACTGCTCCCCGTAATTACCAGTGCCAATTCCAAGTGGCGCGGTTACAGAGAGGGAGACCGCTATACGTGGATTTGGCATCGCTATCGCACGCGTCTAGAGATTTATTTAGTGTGCAGCTGAATTAAAGTAAACGTTGTTCGATGGGATACACGTGGGCTTGGAGAGGAGTCACGTGTGTATATAGGGAGAGCTTGACTCGTTCAAGAGCATGCGGTATTCGATGATTTAGGAAAATAGGAGAATTTCCTGTTTCGGTTGCTACCCCCTAGATTTTATGCATTTATGATAAAAGTGGGTACGTGCAATTTAATTATTGGACACAACCTTGTGTATTCTTTTCAGTCATTTGATAATTAATTTGCACTTTATTAACTTCGAAAAGGTCAATTTTTTATGAACTTTATCATTTAACGCAGTCGAAGCATTAATACTTCTTGGTCTCGCGCGTTCCCAGAAATTAATTTATTATTCTGATGTCACCGTATTTAATACAGTCGATTAGGTTGTCTGGTACGGCCCTGGATTTCTGTGGAGGAATTACGATCCCGCGCAGATTTTCTTGCTGCTGGTCGTCCCTGTCCAGTATCAGTTGGCACAAGCCACGGCCAAATGTTACCCGTTCTGCATCAAGTAACGATGCACTGCCAGAAACACGCACGCACGTTGACCCGCGCAAGGGTGCACCCCGCATTCACTGACAATTCATGAATATGCATCTGTTTTCACGTTTCGCCGGGCAGATACGTGCGCGCCGACGGATTAGATCGTGGTGCACGTGCGAAAACCGGTCGTCGCACGTGTTACCGGTGATCCCTAATTTAGCTGTTGATCCGAGGGTTGATGCTAGCCCTTTACCTTAACTCTCGGCTTTTCCACGGATTTCCTTACCAACTTCGTTCGCGACTCGGCAAATTAGTCACCGTTATACATGTACGCTGCTTATCGACCGTTATCGTCCGGTATTATCGCTCGGATATTTGCTCGAAGTTGCAGTTAATAATCCGAAGCATCGGGCTAGAGAAGTAGTTTCGCGTTAGACCGAGTTCAACGCGGAGGATTGTGACAGTGTGTGGTGTCAACTCGTTACTGAGATTGGTTAACTCGTTTTACCGACCGGTCAACATGGTTCTTGGATTTAATTTTATCTGGAGTGAGTCTTTACGTTGTTTATTTGTTTGATCACTACTACGACTTGCATTACTACTTCGACCGGCAAATGATGGATTATTTTAGTTTGTTGCGGGACGTGTTTATAATTCTGTAGATGTAGGGGAAAATGGTGAACCTAGAAGAAAATATTCGTATGAAATATATGTATAAGCGATTGTCGCTGAATATCTTAAATTTTCTATTTAACACTGGAATGATAAATTTTTTAATTGTTGGGATTATATAAATTTGTAATAACATTCGTTCAAAATTGAACGTATTTATTTGAACGCGTGTATCTTGTTCTTTAATTGTTTATCAATTGAAGTGCGTTGATAGTAATCTTAGATAATTGTAGACAATACGTTCGATAATACTGTTGACGATAACATCGTATTACGAGTACCTACTATTGTATTGATTTGAAAGGAAACTGTATTTCATAATGAACTTGGGGAAATTAATTTGAGATAGGTTCGTGATAAAAGGTTAATTGGGTACAGTGGACTTTTTGATTTAGATAGATAGGGTTAAATCAGCCACGTGCAAAATCTTGCATTTCAAAACAACAGTAAGTAAGTCAAGATAGCACTATGATCTTGTAATTATTCTTTTGTTGCAATGTTTCCTTTAGGAAGATTTTGAATATTTTTTATTCAAGTGTTATGTATATTTATTGTTTCCGCTCCTATTGTTTTTATGGGTTTCTAGCAGTTTGGCTCAATACCACTGAATGAAAAAAAAGTGAATGTGTACTATTTTATCAATTTTCTTCACTGTTTACTTCGTGAAGTTAATTGATTCGGCGCACGAGCGACTTATAGGAATGTTTCTATTTTGCGATAGAGTTGCTAATACAACAACATCGTTCGTATCTTATCGATCGTATTATCTTCACACTGTCATTCTTATACAACTCGAAGGGTGACATAAACTTTTATACACACGGTCAGTAATAAAATCAATTTTTTCAAAAATGAAATCCCAGTAGTGAACTTCTACGAAATTCAATCCGACGTTTCTTACTTGTTTCTATACAAAACGATTTTTCTTGTCGATAGTTACGCAGTGTCCAAACCATTCTATGCAAAAGATCTACCCCAACACTGTAACTATAAAATACTATCAACGCTTTCACGAAGGGATTCAAACTGCAAACTTTAAGATCTATAAACAGTTTATTCATGCGGCAGGTATAAAAACCATCGAATCGACTGCAATCTTGCAGATGTAGGTTAATATCTCGCGATAACGAAACGTTATTCCCTGTTGCCTTACGTGTGCTCTCAAAGAACAGAATTATCACTGGTCTCTTGCAAATTCAATTGAAATTCCATTCGCGATAATAAGCCTCTGGTAAAATAAGAAAATGAATTTTTCAAAATTTCCACAAAGCTTGCTCGAAATGGAGCGATCTTTCGCAACCAAGACGTTCACTGGGGGATGTTCTTGGCAGCCATCGATGGGGCGCGAATCGCATGATCGCGTGACCATGATCATTCGAAAGCGCAAGAGCAGGAAAAGGCCGGAGGAAAAATGAAATTTCCGCGGACCAATGGAATCTACGGGCGCAATGGCAACGACAGTGCTCGGGTCGCGTATGGCAGCGCGAGAGGGTGGTGTCAGCGAGCAAGGGAAGGAGGAAAAGGCAGTTCTTCCTAGCCGTCGCATAACTGACACAGTGCCGCAAGGGTCCGCAAATAACTTGTTCCTCCTCCTTTGCTTCTCGGCCTCTCCGCGTCCTTTCTTCTCCTCTATTCGTCTCTTTCTTTCTATCCTCGTTGAAATAAAGAACGAGCGTAAGTGTCTGCCTCGGTGCGAGGTCTTTTGTTCCTGCTCGTTGTTAACCCTCCGGCTGTATACAGGGTGTCCCAGTTGTCGCGACCAGTCGACACGTGTCCGTTGCATTTTAAGTGGACGCGAAAATAGTCCGGAGAAATCTTCCGAGATTTACACTGTTACGGTTATGGAACTTTTCGATACACTTTTATAATGTTGTAATTGTAGGTTTTACGCAGTGACTTGAATCTCCTTTCTTAGTCTATATATGTGTATATTTCGAACGTTACACTTTAGCACCAGAGTGAGTGATCCCCGGTTTCCTCACGTACGCATTATTACACATATTGTTGCTTAATACAAACGAAGATGTCGCGATTACAATTACGATCGGTAACGCAGTTTCCTGGTTTCCAACATATAATTTTAGTAATTGCGAAGGAAAAAATTGGGAACCAGTCATTTTGACTGGTGCGGTAGTTCTAGCGTTAAGGTTATACAGTTAGTTTTGCTGAAATTATTAGCCATGGAAAGGTATGACGAGGCAAATAATTAAAAAAATGGCAGAGTTTCCCCTCAGGCCTTAGATAGTAGGTAAAATTCGCGCGGCATTGAACGCGTTGGCCGTTCGGGACACCCTGTATCTATCTGGCCGCTGGCCTCCGCGTATCTCTCCTACTCCTACGGCCGTTCTCCTCTCTCGCAAACTTTTGCTGGCCTGCTCCTCTCTCTGACCCGTTAAAATAGACAAGCGAGCCTTCTTTCCCGGCCAAAGTCACAGATATCACCGGCCGATTCTGCAGCGGATGGTCCACGAGCAACAACAGTTCACCTCCGATCCGCGAGCTAGCCGCTTCTGTCCGGCGTGTGCACGCGCCTCGGACCTAGGGACCTGCTTGGAACTCGATCCGTATGGACCAGATTTACGCTCGGTGGTCTCCGCGTAGACGCCCGCTCGTTTAGACGTCGCGCAGCGTCGTCTCGTCACCGAACCCGTTGCTCGATTCTTTATATTTCGCCGAGATCTCTCCGCGAACGCCGCGTCCCGAGAACAAACGCAACGTCGCGCGTTTAATGGACCGGAATCGATCCCGGCCGGGACAGCTACTACACCTTGTGCTACCTTCTGGTGCGCGCAGCGCTCGCTCCCCGATCGATCGGTGTCTTTGGAAATCGGGCAAAGACGGCCAACAACCGGTATAGTTTCCAAAGTTCTTTCGAGGCGCGAGCTCGTTTACGTGCGAAACGGGCCCAGTCGTTCGTCATCCGGTTGTCGCTTTCGATAAGCTCCGGTTCTTCAGGGTCCGACTGCTCGAACATCGTAGACGCGTATCTGCTCGACGCGTCTAGTTGGCTTGGAATTTGTTTGTGATTCGAGATAACGGCGGCGCCTTGGGTAACACGACCTCAAATTCGGAGCATCGTGATCGACAATCTGTCTTTGCGACTGAACTTCGCATTGACCTTGTTCAACGCACAGTGGACCTGTCGAGCCTTCAGTGTTCCCCGATTGCTGGAAGCGAACGATTTAGCGACGATTTTGATCGAGACGACAGTGTCAACGATGCCACTTGGACATTTTATTTAATGTGAAGTGTCGTCACCGGTGTGAACGCGCCGTTATGGAACGGTAACGGTTTGGACAATTTAGTGAAATGAAATACAAAGTGAATTGTCTATAGGTATATTTAGTGATTTAGTAATTCCGCAGGTTTCTATGCTAATACTGAGCAGATGTTTGTTAGAAACGGAGAAACGACAGCGAGGAATCACGTAACTTGTAAAATTACACAGTTAGTCATTGCATTGCGTCTGTTTCAATCTGTGAGTTACTGAATCTTCGATTATTACGAGGCAAGAAGTAATAAAAGATAACTGCATTGTTTTAATTGACCGGGACTATCAAACTCTCTTTACAGCTCATTTATTTTCACTGGCAAGCAGTACGTGTTTCGTCTTCTGATAGATCTTATCACCGAGTATAGAATCCGCAATAATATTGTGTGGGACAAATAAATAAAAAGTTCATGGGTTACACGAATAATGTAGGAATTGCAGAGCTTTTAGCAAATATTGCATTTTCTGGAAAACAAACTTTGAAACGTTGATTATACGATTATTTTCGTTTAATTTCACTATTACGATATCTGCTGGTCAGCAATAAATGGATCGACTTGATCTGTAGGCTGCTAATAAAACAACTCCAGTTAATTCGCGTTGTTGCCAGTTTAAACATTCAGATACTGAAATTCATTAAAATATCTCGAATTGGTTCTGACGGAACCAATAGCCTGTTTTTATACATAGGCACAGTATAATTGCGTTCACGAATTGATATTGAAAACACGTTCGATAACGCGCACTTTTGATCGATACACAAGGCGTTGATCGTTTCGTTTCTCCGGACCGATCGCTGTTTTTTTATTTTTTGCCGGTTGGAGATTAAAAGATCTCTTAACGACCTAGATCACGACACGCTGGCCGATCTGGAGCAAACGGAACATAGACGCTGCGTAATAAACGATCAAGGCCCGATTAGTTAGCGGAACAGAAGTTAGACGACGCGTGTTAACCCTCGCGGAGGATTTTCCGCGGTCAGATTCTTCTGAACGGTTCATAGAAAATATCGCAGATCGTATCGCGTTGTGGTTTGCTAGAATATATTTTTCCGTATATCTTACTCTCCGAGTTAGCCTTGTACTGCAAGCAGCGTAATCACACATGTAGGCAACTCTAGCACTAATATTGTCGAACAAAAACTTAAGTAATTTTGCAATTCAGTTCCGTAAATCAGTTTCGATCGGGCGAAATTAATCTATCGAGTTTACCAATAATTTAGAAGTTTTAAAACAGTAGTAGAATTTAAATTTAAAATGCTTCCAATTTTTGCTTATTCGGACAATTCGTTTTCGTGTGAAATATGAATGTTCTGAAATTAAATTACTCGTTATAATTAATTATAATTTATTATGTTATAAAGTACGACGAGCTGAAAATGATATGAAATCGATTTTCAAGATTCCGATTCCTATTACAAAAATTAATATCTCATACTTTATGGACGGATATAGCATAGCATAGGTCGACTTTTAATGCCACGGAGTCACTTACGAAAACACCGGATATCAAATTATGACGTTGACTTTGGCCGCAAGGGAGCCCGAGTTATTTCACATTTTCATTCCTTTTTACCTTTGCCCGGCTCTGCTTTCAGACCACTGGATCCGTATTTGATTTAAAAATGTTTGAATAGGCACTATCCACGCTCGCGGAATGAAAAATCGCAAAGTTCATATCTTCACGGATGTTTCACAAGATTCGAAGCTTAATGGGAATCATAATTATTCCGCCACATTGACGATCCTACGCGCAGGAAACATAGCACGGTCACAAAAAGTGTAAACAAAAAACTAACAAAACCCATTTCCCCGGTAAAGTTCACCGCGCTCGCTGCACTTAAAAATGGATAGCGGGAAACACACGGGAACCACGAAAAAAACCCCCTGGGCGCGTTGTTTAATTACGATCCACGTTTATTAAATATTTTGCCCACGGGCCCGTGAAGTTTAATTACGCGACGCACGGAATTTCGCCACGAATTCCCTCTTCCTTTTCCGGCGTTGTTTTCTTTTCCTTTGCTCGTTATCTGTTGCGTCCACGCAATGGCGATCGATATTAAATAAGTGAACGTGCGTGGTGTCGTGATTACTTTCGGTATCATTTCCGACGCGGACGGGTTACAAGGATTGAACGAGGGTGGCGGCAGACACGCGGGGGTTGAAAGGGTGGCGGAACAGGCAGTGAGAACATTTTACGCACGCCGCATCCAATTTATTTTCGGAGGTGAAGTCGTCCGTCACGACGCGATTCATTTCCATTGGCCCCGTTCACGTTGAAAGCGAGTTCACGCTTCTTCACTTTGGCCGTACGTTGCCGGCAAATCTACCGCGATGAATATGAAAGATCAGAGTATTTCTACTGTTTCAAAGATTGACGAAATAAATGAAAAAAAGGGAAAACTTTCTGCATCAAATTGTACGAAATAGGAATTAAACGTATTTCTCCTTTTAACTGGTTTAACACTAAACCTACCACCGCCGGTCAAAGTGACCGTTCCAGATTTTTTATTTTACAATTACTGAAACTATAAACATAAATATATTTAGGAGAGCATGTATCATAATACGAACCGCACAAAATCCAAATAAATTCAATCTCGTCACTTTTATAAGACAACATGTATTAGTCGCTTTTAAGGCCCGGTAAGTTTAGTGTTCAAATTGAGTATGGTTTGGAAGTTGTACCAAAACGGTCTCTAAACTGACCATTTCTTAAATCTCACCTCTGCACTCTATCAGACACCGAAAATAACGCGCACCGCCTTGCGCCCGACAGGAAGTCGAACGTAACTGGGTCGCAAGTTCATCAGTGTTAATTATTATTAATCAGGAAACCTCGGACGAGCACAAAATTCCTGTGGATTTGCATGATTACAAGGTCGTGTCGATGTACACTAAATAACTGGTACCCGCGCGGAAACTGCAGCGCCGAACCTTGTAATTAATAGGAAATTGTCCTGGATTTTATTTACACAACAATTTACGCAACAATTACAAACGATTTTCTTTCGTTTCAAGATTATTAAGTAAAGAAAGGTACTTTTCTATACATCTACTGTTTGTCGCCAATGAAACAGACAATTTTTGTTTTGCACACAGATCCGCAGTGTGCTCGTGACACAAAAGACTCTGATTTCTTCGTGCCGAGTACAATGTTCGTCACTCACGGTTGACCATTAACTGGAAAATATATGTATTGGGGTCTCCCACGAGTACAAGAAAATTTTTGTACGCTAACTTTCGCCACTACATTGTACGATAACCGCAAAGTTTCTTTATTGATAACTCCTTAACACTAGAACGACCGAGCAATAAATGCGACTGACGTATATCGCTTTGTAACAGTGACAAGACTGTGCCCATTCAGACTTCATACAACCTTTATTGTAATATGTGCTTCGATGAAGAGGTTCATGAAAAAATTTCCGATGAAAACATTTTTACAATTTCAGTAATTGTAAAAGGAAAAATTAGGAACCAGTCATTTTGACTGCTCCGGTCGTTCTAGTGTTAACAAAGCCACGGAGAACATTTTCGCAAAGGAAAAAGTTACGTCAAGCACCACAGGAATCATCCCTTTCAAGGAAGTACATTATTGGGACACCCCGTATACTGAAACTGAGAAAATTTATACAGAATTCTGGGCAAATAAATCGCAGAGAAAGACACGAATTTTTTTCCGGTAGAAAATGTTCTCTTTAAAGCCGAAAAAACTTTGGAAAAAATAAATCCGCATCGGCTCACATTTCAGTGAACAGTATCGCGTTTAGGGATGTGCGCATGTATTTTTTCGGTGTCCATCGGACGCTCTACCGTTTCACCGTCGGCCCCCACAAAGCCGCGTTTCATTTCTTCGACAAAGGCGGGCAAGTTACGGGCAAGCGTGTATAAATATTTCGAGAAAACTCGATAATTTTAGTGATCGAGCAAACAAGCCAGAAAAACCTGGTCCTTGTGTTCAATCCACTGTGAAACGAGTCACACGATTGACCTCCTGGTCTGCTATCGAATTATACACGTCGTTCTCGAAGTAGTAAAAGCGACGCGGAGAGCTCACGGGTTGGTGGTCCAAGGCGGAGAAGAGTCGGTCGACTTTTCGCTCCAGTAATCGCGAATCGTTTGTTGTACAAACCGATATAGCCTTCGAGGAGTCCTGTGCTCCTTTGACCCACCTTGTTTCTTCGCCCGATGCATTTTTTATCAATGAATACCCTCTGCAACATGGTTCGACGGTATTCTTGCAACCTCTCCTGCAATCCCACGTCCACCTTTCTTCTCTGAAACATTGCGACTTTTCTTCGAAAGATTTAACCTTCTGCAAATTTAATATCGGGGATACTTCTGGGACTTTTATCATTTTGGATTTTCTTTTCTGGAAGTAAAGTTGTCGAGACGTTCGCTAGAAAAGTTCGGACTGTTGACATCGTAAAACGGTCAGACGTCGAAATTATCAAAGGAGAAGCCGAGGAATTTATGCTATTCGGTAAAAGACACGGAAGCGATGGAAAATGTAACAGCACGTTCACAGCATTAAAATAGATATCCTGGAAGCGGTCTATGTCTCGGTACTCTACTTTGGTATAATACTCGAGGCAGCTAAAACGAACTTGCTACGTTATTTTAGGGCATACTGTCATCGGTTTCGCTTAATCTAAATAACCGTGCTTTTTGTATTCGCGATTCTACGATCGATCGCTTCAACAACGAACAATTGTTATGCCTGGCAGCGAACCGACTACACTGTTTACCCTGTATATGTTCGAAATGCCTAGCCGATAAACGTCCCAGAACTATCCCCACTGCCACGGGGTATACGAATTTAACGATAAAATTTCACAAGAATGGAAACTTTTCGTAGGAGGACCATGTTTATCCACTATTCGGAAAGATTCATAATTCTGCCGTTAAACGTTATGCTAATTGACCGGAGAGCGATCTCTCATCGTAGCAGCGGGCGAGATAACGTAATTACAATGTGTGTATCATTTATTATGCGCGAACCAGTTTGCCAGCCAGGAATTAAAGTTGAGCAAATAGTCCACTGTCAACGAGTGTTATCTGTTTACCGCGTGGTTTGGCAATCATTCGCTAAATTTACTGTCTGTGAGATCATGCGTGGTTACACGTGTTTCGCGGGCTCGCACCACGGTTTTCGATAGCAGTCAACGATAACCATCATTGTATATCGCGTGGCGTTCCTGTGAAAATGTGAAAATTAAGTTCCCGTGTTTTACCTATTCCTTGCCTGATCAGTTCATTTGCTCGAACGATCGTAAACCTGGTAAAAATAATTCTGAACTAATAAAAAGATATGAGAAATCAGCGAAAAATCACCGGGGAATCAGCAGTACGCAAAAATTTGGAAATTTTCCAAACGATTTTGGTTTGCGAAATGCTTTAATTGCAGTTACTTACACGTGGTTTGGGATGTTAATTAAAATGATCCGAAGCATCATTTAAAAGACAGTAATTTGTTTTGGGAAGGAAGTCATAATCATAAAGTAACGCTGGAAGAATTTAATAGGATTGTATCGGTACAGTGAACTTGTTAATTACGAGCAGAGCTCTTAATGACCAGTTACGCGATTATGTCTTCTAAATGGAAAGTGATGTAATTCAGCCGCCCGTAATATAAACTCGTATTATCTAATGATCATTATGCAATAGCAACGTCTATAATTACTCGTCCTTTATAGGTGATGCATTTAGTAGAAACTGAAAAAACTCTTAATGGTCAACACTGACGTTATGGACAGTTAAAGAGAGGGGAGAAAACTGAATAATTATAGTTGACCGTGACGTGTCTAAGGGAGCAACAGCGGTTACATAGATTGTCCGAACACCCGGTTTGTGCGAATCGGTTCTGGTTTCGGTGAAAGTGCAACATGAAGAAGAAGATAGTAGCCAACGGACCGTGTTGGATCACGGTGATTGGACAAGGTGATGCGAACAAGAGAAATCCGAGTCGCGGCTCGTGCGTGGATGATCGATCGCGTTTAATCGGGACACCGTCATAAGATGCCGCAGTACGACGAGAGTTTCCTCGACTCGCCGATTTTTCGGCGACGCACGCGTAGCTACGCGGTGCAGAAGGAGTTCGTGCCGAAGTCGAGGAGCTTCGCCACGGCCACACCTTTGCTGTTGGCCGTGACCAATCACGCCAGGACTCTTTCCGGTTCCATATCGACCTGCAGCTTGAAAGGTAATTCGAGGGAAAAGAAATTCAGGTTAAGGGCGCGAATCTGTGTTATGCTTCGTTAAATAGGCTAAAAGGTCTTTTCACTCTCATCCGGCCGCGTCGAGAGGGGATTTCTCGATTGCTTGGAAAACCGACACCCCCTTCCGAGAACAAACACCCCTTTTTCAAATCCCAGCTGGGCCTGAGAAATGTACGGCAATTTGCGATTAGTCGAATTCATTGTCTAAGCAGCAAGTACTTATAAGACAGTTATCTATTACACAGGATTTTCAAAGTAAACTAGAAACTGTTTCCCTGTAAACAAAGTTTTCTCCTTTATTCATTGTGCTATATTACAGAAGAAACCGTAAACAGAGAAACGACATTTAAAGTTTATTCTATATGTCACTTCTTTATTCACACTTTTATTACTCTCTTAATTTATGAGCACGTGCTCTATCCCGCAATCATCTATCTATCTATCTCTTTCTATCAGTCCTTCTCTCTGACAGTCGACAATCTACAACCCACGCGTTACAACGCGCGAAGCGCGGTAAAATTTGAATTAAAGAAACACCATTCATTTACATACTTAATAATAAAATTCTTATCGACACATCGGTGGCATTTTTCCGATTAAAATGTCTCCAAACACGACGCGGTTTGGATCACATTTGCTTGTTTAATTCGCGATATGATAGAATCTCGATTATCCGAACTAATGAAATTTGAGTGTTCAGAACCAGCTACTATTGATCTTGTCAGTGACAAAACTTTTTCATTTTGAGTTAGTTTTGTATGAAACTTTTGCTAACATATTTGAAAGATTTTTCCGATTAAAATAACTGATAGAGAGGATTCGATTGTGTTCGTGTTGGGAGCGTAAATATCGTAACACTTTTCCCTTTGTTTTGTTGTTTATCTGGTGAAAGGGGCCAAGTTCGACGCATCTGCGGATTAATCTGGTGCGGCGCGAGACATTCTTCAGAGAATAGTTGGCAGTTTGCATCAAGTGTCGCGCACACGCTCGACCGAGCATTATCAGCGTTCCTAAAATATCTGTTAGAGTAATTAAACTTAGGATAACCGCGTTATAGAAGCAAGTCTGGCCGCACTAAACACACCCCCGACCTCCGCCGCCTCCGCCGCGCGTCGTTGAGTCGCGCGGGTTGCACATGAAAGCGACTCGGTTGTTAATTACCCATTCGTGCTGTCAATCATATTAAGTACCGAGCTCACGTCGGTACTACCTCTAGCTATTAACACCTCCCCGTTACTACAGCTTGCTGCACACTATCATCCCCCTTGGCCGCCACGCGCATAACGTATACACAAGGCTCGGTGATTTCCCTCTGGGCAAGCAGCGTGCAGCAAATTGCTGTGTTCGCGTATCCCGGCTTGTATTCTGCGATTGAAGCGTCCGAGGAGGAGAACGTGATCTTAATCTCGAAACAAATGGTCGAGACGTTAACGGACCGGGCCTGGCTGGACGCCCCGGGACACACAGAAAAAAAAAAAAGAAAAGGAAAAAACTATCGATTAATCTTCGACTCCGGGGAAAGAAAGAACCACCCCCGGAGATGGGAGTGGAGCTGTTCGTTTTAAATTAACTTGAACGACCCCGGGAACCGTTCCGCGATATTAACCTTTTTCCAGCGAAAACTTCAACTTTTTCTTTGTGACAAATTTTTATGTAAAATCGTAGTCGAGATTGAAACTAATTTCTTAAAGTCGATAAGCTTCTAAAGTAAATATTTTGGAAGTATTTTTAACACTAAACCTACCACCGCCGGTCAAAATGAACGTTCCAGACGTTTTTATTTTACAATTACTGAAATTGTAAAAGTGCTTCCGTGGGAAATGATTAAATGAATATATTTAGGAGAGAATGTATTATAATTTCGAACCGCACAAAATTCAAATAAATTCAATCTCGTCATTTTTATAAGACGATATGTATTAGTTGCTCTTAAGCAAGACGGTAAATATAGAAAAATGTTATTATTATCACTTACCGTTGTAATTAAAAAATCTGATTTTTCTAATGCTGCCAAACAGAAATAGGATGATTTTTTTTTAGTTAGTTCGTTGTTTGCTGTTCGTACTTGAATATTTCATTTTTGTATTTATACCGACGTACTTTATTAACCCATGCTATCTCACCGCTGCAATTGTGGGCCCCGTTTATTTATAGCTCATGATTGCGATGCTTGTGTGGATGATTCTTTACTCGTCATCGCAAAATGCTCGTTGACAAGTTAATATAGTTGAACTGGTTGAATGTAGATCTGATACGATTACTGAATTAGGCACTTACAGCGATAAATAAGCTTTAATAAATATAACAAGATTTGATGTATGCACACGGCAAGATTTTATTTCGGAGATACTCACTAGATGAAAAATTCCAATATTTTTGAGCTATGAAAATCTATCCTGCGGCTTTATCTTTTAAATTTTTTTAAATAAGAACCTTACCGAATAAAGAAGTTTGAAAATTCGAATCAACTTCTTGAAACTTTGCGAAAATTAGGAAGTTTTGAATTTTTGTAAACTCCAGGGTGGTCTACCTTTGAAACAATCTAAACGTAGGCTGCGTTCTAACATTTTAAACACGTGCGTCGTTCGAACATAATGACATTCGTTAACTGTACGCTGGCGGTAAAATAAGTTGGAAAGGAAACTCTGCGTTAAAAAAGAATCGTGTGCACGGTCGTTGGACATTCCTGGACTGCTGGATAATAAACATGAAATTTATTTGCACGTGATGCGCAGGTGTCCGAGAACTCGGTTTTATGGCTGCTTGACCCTGCATGAGCGGACCTGCGGCGCTGATGGTGATGATCGTTGCAACTCTCGATTACCTGCGTTGAACCGCAATACCGACATTATTTATGGACTGGGTCGAAAGTAACCCGGTATTTGCAATGCAATACGTTTCGCTTGATCAACACGAACAGGCGTAGAATTATTGAGAAAAATTGGCAGAAGTGAAACGCGCTTTCCAAATTTTTATCGAAGCTGGTCGAGAAGCGGTACCCTACGTTTTTAAAAACATCAGTTGCAAATTTAATCTGTGTCTAAGATAAAAAGTACAGTTGCAACAGCAAATACACGTGAAAAAAGCGGTCACAGATTTTTTCATAAAAAAAAGGAAAGAAATTCATAAAGATAAGAAACTCTCAACTGGAAGTCAATAGATACGAAAGAAATAAGATTGAGAAGGCAATTACGCTCGTTTCAAAGAGTTACCCGACTTTCTTTGGGGCGCAAAGTTTATTGGCGTAACTGCCTGTTACCATAAACTCGGACATTAAAGTTACTTCATCTCGGATCGTGATTGCATAATAGAACGCCGCGTTCCTGATAATATTATAGGCTTATAGATTAAAGCTATAATTACCGGATCCTTTGAAATGATTCAGAGACAAACCCCCCGGGCTTCCCATCCCCCTTTGCCCATTAAACATTACTACGATCTTTTGTGAACCTTTTACAATGGATAAATAAAGAGCTGGTTACGAAACGGATAAATTGTATCGCCGGCTGACATGCTGCAGGCTTTTCAACGACTCAAAGCAATAAATTAGCCACGTAGGCAAATAAGAAGAAACAAAATAATTTTCCCATTTAATATATATTACATTAACATCACCTTCAGCCCTCGGCTCAAACGAAATATATAAAATGAGATTGTTAAGTCCAAATTCGAATGGCTTTAGGCAACCATAGAAACGTAAAAAAGAATTTCAATGGATATTTAATTGCATTTTCTGTAAGTTAATGCAGACGACGAGTTCGAGCAACTTCCAGAAACATATTGATAAAGATCTAAATATTTACGATGCTAAATCCGTATCTTCGAAAGCCAGACAACTCTCGGCAGAAACCCAGGCGCGGTGAGTCTTTTTTACAGCGCTGACATGCTCGAAAATGAAATTTATATTCATAGATGATCTCGTCGGATCGCCCTTCTGGCTCTTTCTTACGCGTTCATTTGAAAGTCAAATCTTTTCTGCGCGCCGTCAGCCCGGCGAATTGTTTAAAGAACGAGCAGCAAATAGTGGAAAATGTCCTCGACCGGCATGAATGGGGCACAGAAATAGAATCTTGGCAGAGGTTCCCGGGGTTTTCACAGAAGGGAGCCCCGAAACACTGAAACTTGTAATTAATCGGCATTAAACTCGGAATCCACCTGAACCTCGGCTCGTCCAGTTTTTCTCCCCCAGGGAATAGCAAAGCGTATGCTCGGGGACTTGTCATAGTTGTTGGCTCAGGTGTAACGCGAAACTAAATCGTTCCGAACGTGCTCGTCCACGTTTCTCCAATATTTACAAATTTTTTCTTGATCTTTCCATAATTCCAGGAATTGTTTCGCACGATACAAATATATAATTTGTTAAGAAATAATGGCAGGGCTTCGGAGTATTTTTAGTTGGCCTGTTCGAGTCTCAATGCCGCTAATATCGTATCCAAGAATATTTCAAAACCTTCGTCCTCGACAAATAGTCCGAATTCTGTGGGAACTTTCATTTAAAGAAAATTACGCATTCTACCGCGCAGAAGGCTGGCGGAAAAATACTTTTTAGGTTATTTTATTCTGAAATACAGCCAAAACAGTACGCAAAATTTCGAAACACTTGACCTACAATAACCCAACCATTTTCGATCTCATAAATCGTGTAAAATTGACAGCTCCGGAGTACCCTCCCTTAAGGTCCTCTGCCCAAAGAGGGAAAAATAAATGGTTTTCTGTAGCTGTCGATGTCGAGCACAGGCTCTTTTGATATGAGACATTTCCGGGGAAATTCGGGCTCGTTCATAAATGCGCGGATCCAGTGATTATCGGTGCGACCACAACGTTTACACGGCCCGGCCCCGACAAACACGCGCGCGAGCGCAAGTCAACATTAATAAACATGAGCTACGACGCGCGTAATTAGTGCGCCGATAAAGTTCACCCACGTTGCCCCCTCCCCCCTCCCCCCACCACCCAAATTAAACCGAACCGGCCAAAATTTGTTTTGACCGTGCCGGACAATGATTTGCGGCGGCTCGCGTTACAACGTGCATCGCAATGGGATTTGACGCGGTGCGCTGACCGGAAATGACGGTTTTAAACAATTCTCCGCGGACCGGAAGCATACGCGAGGAATAACAAAAATTTTTGCAACGGAGAATTTATTTTTTGGAGCAGTTCATTTTGCCGTGGGAATGTTGAAGCGATGTTGCATTTTGTATGTGGACGGACGTTCGTATTTTTATAAAATAATTTACCAGGACAAAGACAAATGGATGAACACGTTGTTTTGAGGGGCGTTTGGTAATTCGAATTTGTTGCATGCGCGCAACATTCGACGTTGCGCTGTTCCGGATGATAGTAACGCGTCTGGCTACAATTTCCCGTTTCTACTGATTGGAATTTACTGCACGCGCATCAAATGCGTCTGTAATTTACTGTATCGACTAAAGAAAACGTTGTGCTCTTTTGCAAGATATTACGAATGCACATCTTCAGTTCAATTACAATTGGTATATGAATCAGTTTTTAATCTCAACTGGGATCAAAGAAATGATCTGCAGTATCTCGATAATAAAAACGAAATAGAAACTACGTTAAAGAATGTTGAAATTACTTCTCTTTTATGTGAAATAACGAACGCGCAACCGTCCAATTACAATCGGTATATGAATCGCAAATGTTTAATCTCGACAGAGATCAAAGAAATGATCTGCGGCATCTTGATTCTCCTTTGCATGATATAACCACGACGTATAGATGGCTTCGTATAATCTAGTGAAACGCGGATAGTATTCTTTTAATGTCGGGCGCAATTCCATGCTGCGGCTCGAATCGGTTAATTTGTATTCATGGCTGATAAGAATAAGGAGTGCTGGTTTATCAAGACGCCTCCCCGACGTTCAGGATTATCTTCCTCCTTGAAATGAATGTATTCTTCGAGAAAAGAAACGCCCTCCCGACGGTGTAATCTGCATCCGAGGTGCTCGTTGCAGCCAATTCTTCCCTGAATGGGAAATTTCTTGCACGAAATAATAATCGCGGCCGCTGCAGGGCTAACACTTTGACTGTCATACTAGAAACCTCAAAAATTCCATAAAATCGAAGTAAGTTGTTTGATGAAGTAAAAATTGAAAGAAATTAAATGTATGATATTGAGTAGTCATCCAACCTTGTTGCATTTTACAGATCCTAACCAAATTTGGTAGAATGAATATATTATCGGGGGGACGATTGCGACGAGTAATTCGATGGGATTCATAAATAGTTATTTCCACGCAAGTTTGCATTTTGACGATCTCATAGTAGAAAGTTTTCATGATTACTTGCTCAAGATTGTATTTGGTTGCTGGTCATCGCAGTAAAGTCTTGATCTCGGAATCTCTCGGGAATGGGAAATTTAGCGTTCAAATATCTTCCGGCTCCACCGTAAATCAGGCGTTTTTGTCGGCCGAGAGGCGTTTAACCCGTCAACTAGAGTCATGGAAGGGCGAGCTTGTTTTACGAGGGTGGCCCTTACACACAGGAGGACGTAAACCACTACTTAATCAAGACATTGCACGAGAGTTCTCAGCCTCTGTTGCTCCGGGCATTTAACCACCCCTTTCAGTGCCATCGATCCCCGATGCATAAAAGGTTCGAAACTGTTTGAAAACAAGCTGCCATTCATCCGGTTCCGCGATAGAAAATCTCCGTCGTCTCGAATCAGATTTCCAAGTGTCCTCCTTTCACCGTTATTTAGACCTCTCCGACCATGTCGCTTTTATTGTGAACATTCGCACCGCAACCACTATCGCGAAAGACGAAACATTTCCTTCGACGAAGACGTTCTAATCGAGATCATCGGAGAATAAATCGTAGGGGTTAATTCAATGCAAATTCAGACCAGTCTTGTAACTTTTTACAATGTTCAAAGGATATTCTTTGATCCACGCGACCTTACACTCGTCGGCGACCGAGGTTTCTCGAGATTTAGTAAGTGGGGATAATTCCGCGACCTTTATTGTTCAGGCCTCGGCGACATGTATCGCACTGTATATGTAAATAAGGAAAATGTTAGGTTTGCTCGACGTTACCGTTAAAAGTCCATTTGATACGCAACAGCCTGCCAACGGAAAAGCACTCGAGCAAGCAAACAGTGCATAGCGGTTCGACATACACAATCGAGATTCTGGTAAGCGGTTTTGCGGAACGGTAACGTCGCGACCGTTCGCGGTCGCAGTTACAGTCGCCGCAAACCGGGAATTAAAAGTGGACTCGTTAAAAAATTATTCCGCCAGGAAGGATGGGGGGAGGGGGAACAATGGTGGCGAGAGGCTCGTACCGAGCAATCAAATCTCGCTCGGTGGTAGGGGAAGCTCGGCCGTTTAATGCACACCGCGCCTCCCTAAAGGCGAATTTGACGTTGCTCTGCCGCCGGTCGGCACTTATTCCGAAAGTTTCGCCCGTAAATCCCGAGACACGGATCGACGCGACTCTTTACAACGCGGGAAAGGGTTCCTCCAGCTGGCGAAGATGACAAGAAATCCGCTTTCCGCGTGAAAGGGGCTTAACGTAGTACCCGCCGATAAATTTCACCCGGCGAAGAAGAGAATATTTCGCTGGCAAAGTGCATTCACGCGCGTCCCTTTGGGGGTGCTTTTGGTTCGGGAGGGTGCGCAGGGGGCCGGCTTCGACAGGTCGCGCGTCAGAGACGAAGGGATGGGAACAGAGCCGCGAGTATTATCGCCCCCGGTCTCTATAGGGTGGGTCTGCATAGGGTAACTATTCGTGAAATCGTTAGGCTCTTTACCTCGCGTCGCGCAGACGTCGGGCATTTTCCAAATTTTAGATCTCGAGCGCGTCGATTTCTCCCAGACGCGGATATTTATGCAAATTCAAAACTGCAACACAGTTTTGAAAGTCGGGCAAAATTATGTATTTCGGGGGACAACTAAGGCGGGAAAATTGGTTAATTCTCAGCGGTTAATAATTAATTTCTAAAATGTGTTTCTCCATTTTGGTTGTAGATTGTACGTATTACCATCTGACCATGGAGTTTGTAACAGAATATATTAAAACGATGCCTTACAATGACGAAGCAGAATTATGATGCAAATTACAATTATGAATTTAATGACCATTCAATATTACTCGCGCGATGCACGTTCGAGTATAATACCGTTACAAGCTATGAATTTAATGAACATTCAGTAGTACCCGTGCTACATACGGCGAAATGTAGTACCGTTCGGTCGCTATTAATTATTAATCTTCATTGTATGCAAAAATATATGATAAAAGTAAAGAAGATTATTATTCCTCGGATAAAATATTCACAAATAATAAAGTAATTGTACCTAACACTATAATTTTATAATTTTGTCGAAGTGAAACCAAATTGATATCGATTAAATTACCAATTGTATTATTCATATAATGTGATTTTATACGAATCCAATATTTATTTCAATATTTTTTGGGGTGTCTCGTCATTCTGTCTCCTAGCGTAGATCACTGCAGCAACCAACCTCCCTTTATTAGCCCAGCCGTAATTACGTCGTCAGAAAGTTAGATGAAAAAGTCTCCACCGGTCCGACGGTGTTCACGTTTCACCGAAGCAATTTACGCAGGACAGTGAAACACCCAGTAAATCTAGGCATCTGTCCGGAAACTGTGCGAGCTTGTGCTATAACGGGGAAGAAGTATCATTTCTGGTTAATATCGGGTCTGTTCCAGTCTATCAAAATTATCATTTAATTGCGCGATTCCCGACGATTCGATCGAATGCATAACTGTTGCATCAAGAACACTAGAACGACTGATCTACGTACAAAAGGTACCTGAAAACATATTTTTCACGGAGGTTGCCGAAGTTGCAAAATGCCATATCTCGCTAGAAATTGTTGAACAATTCAAAGATCGTACAGTTCCCGGACAGAGCTCGTAGTTATCGTGCCACCCTGTATGTGCTTCGTCTACGAGGTCTTGGGCCGAAGAAATGCGAAATTCCTCGTCAAGGGAGAGGAAAATGGGGGAGGGGGTAGTGCTGCGACGGCGGTAAAAATAAATGGAAAAAAGAGTCTGGCTGGCTGCATGTCCTTTCCACCGTTTCCTCTCACCCCTTTCTTTTCCGACACCCCTTTCCCCTCGGGCCTCTAGCCCGCGGTGTCCTCTCGAACTTTCTCCCTTTCTCTGGGTCTCGTGCGTGCTCGATTCTCCGGTGGTCGATTCTCATTCATGCAGGAACTCTTCCAGCCAAGTGAATTTTGATCCGTGGGACGCGGGACGACATGTAGACGCCGATGATACAGAAGAATCCTCGGAATGAGGTGAAACCCTGGTATAGATGGAGCCCCCATCGCCATGCTTTTTTCCCCTTCGTTAACTCCACCCACGCACTGCGGACCTATTAACAAGTTCCCCTAATATTAGAAAACGATTATCTTCTAATATTTATCGCAAGCAAAGATTTCATTCAAACGCTCCCTCGGTTCATATGTAAGCTCCTCCGAATGTCCCGAAACGCTTCGATCCGGACCATTGTGCCGCTCCTCCTCGAATAAAGTGTCCCGCTCGGTTGGCGTTAAGGATCGGGGCCGATTGTTCGAGCCATTATTTGTAAAAACTAATTAAAAGTTTTCTCGCGGTCAATAAGGGAGAATAGAAGGGGGAGGAGAGCGAGTTTGCGTAACTCGGTTGCGCAAAGTGAACGGTGCTCGTTAAAAACACGGGGCGGCCAAGAGGCAGGGGGTGGGTATCAAAGAGGCGTGAAAGAAAAATATCAGGGAGGTACGCGTGTCGTTGCGCGAGGGCCAAGATCGTGCGATGGCATCTCATTAGTCCGCGAATCCTCGCGTCGGCTGCTAATGAGATTAATTATCACGGACCGTTGTCTCCGTCTCGCGAGCCACAAAGACCGGGGCCCCTCGGTGGGGGAAAAAAAAACAGAGGAAAAAAAAACCCGTTGAACGAAACAGTGTCCGTTCCCCGACGTGCCAGGGACGCACTAATTTGACGAGCTCCTCGATTAATTGCTCGCGGGCCCGCTCGTTTGATCCGTGGTCCTCGAAATCCCGGAATTTCGTTGCGCACCGATTCGATTCGACGCGCGAATTCAAAGGTTCGAGGAACATTTTTTGCGAACGAAGCACTTTCCGGATTATTGTAGTTTTCGTCGTTATTCTGTATCGAAAATGAAATATTTTACCCGATTCGAGGGGTATTTACTTCTGTTTCGAAGATTTTCTGAAAGAAAAACAGTCGAAAATTGATCACGGATATTTAATGTCGTACAGAAAGTAATTTTCAGAAGTAAAGACCGCGTACTTGCTATTTTTAAAAGATGACAGAAATAGCTTTGTATTATTTGCCAAGACAACATCAAACTGTAAACATTAATATTAAAGTTGAAACTAACTGCGTTGCACTCGTTATTAAATAACCACTTTATCGATTTTATGGACTATTCGTCCTCGAATTCTCAGAAATTTTTCAGCTCAAACATAGCAATACAAGTTTAAATCGTAATTTGTATTTTGTTAAATTCCCGTAGTAACTCCAATTTCAACGTTTGCTGAAGCATTTCATTGCGAATTCTGAGAAATCAACGGAACACCGTATGGTTTGCCATAAAATCGATGGGCATAACTTGCATTCGCGCGTGCGAACAGATAGGCCAGGAATATTGCACCGTTTCTGCGAAACGGTATCTCTCGCCCACGTATATTTATATAGCGATCGGTAATGACAGTGACCCCACGGACAACCGAACCGCTGGGCATTTGCATAATTTCTGCAATTCAACCGCGACATAATATGCGGCATATCGGGACCGGTCTCTGCACGGTAGGTGGCGGCCTCGCTTGCGAACAGGTACAGGACGCTGTCTTTCGAATCTTGTAACTTCCTCTAATTTCGCATAACTGATTGTCGTGCGCAATCATAATCGTTCCCGTTTACGTTTTACGGGCGCCGTCAATTTTATGGTTGAATTTTATTTCCCGCTCGGTTTGTCACGAACCCGTTTGCCTTGCGAGAACTATGCAACTCTGACCGGTTTTAGGTAAACGTTTTACGACTGGATCGGCAACGATCGTTTCCGTGGGACGCAGACATCGAGGGGACGTCGGGAAATCGCTAACTATTGTTAGCGGTGATGCCAGACAGGAATGCGGGGCGCATCGGTGGTCGGTCGCAATTGCAATCAATCCTCCCTGTACGCGATCTCCAGTCTCCTTTCGCTGATATAAGAGTCGTACACACCGGAAGAACGAGGGGTTGAATGGTCGTTGCACCCTCGCGGCCGCGAGGCGATACGTGCCCCTTAAGGGAAGTTTCAGTTTACCGGACTGCTTTACGACGCCGTGAACGTGGAAGTTATTTTCCCGCGGTTTTTACACACGCTCCTCCAGCCGTTATCACCGACGAGGCAGGGGAGCATGATAACGAGCCGAAGCGTTTATAGTTTGCATGGAAGATCGTTTTTTCGTCTAGCCGTGGCTGCTGTTTAGGGATGGCTTCACGCGATGATGCGAATTGCCGATAAGCTCTACGCTTTCATACTTTTTTTTTAATTATTCCCCAGCGTTTCCTGTAATCAGAGGCGGACTGATCTCGTCCGGATAACCCGTGTACCTCGAATTAGACTACATTCCCCTGTGCAATTTACCCGGATTTCAGACGAGCAGAAACCCACGCGAATAATTGAGCCGTTTATTTTGAAAGTGGCCTATGTCCATTCGACAATTATTTTTTGTTGCCCGTAATTACGTGTACAACTTCAAGTTAGCTGTCATAGACAACATTCGCGTGTTAAGCATATTCAGAGTATATACGATAATTTTGGACACACAAGTTTTCGCAGGTAGATCAATTATTAAAACCATCACTTTGAAAGTGGCCCAAGTCCAATCCATTATTGATAATGTTCGAAGGACATATTAAGACTCCATTTTCACAGATGACAAATTAGGCGCGATCGAGGAACCGGTTGAAATTAGACATACTCTCGGTTATGTACGTTGAACACAGACTCGTAGGAATACACGAGACGTTTATCGCAAGTTGTCCCCAAGTTTCGGCACGCCTGACAAACACGCGGCCCCTCTCTCGCGGAGAACGTGAAACGCGTGACAAGCTTTACGGGAAACTTCCATCGCGCGATAATTAAACCGTTTTAATGCCCGTGCACGATGCAATTCCGAGCGAGGGCCGAGGCTTTAATCTTCCGACGCGTCCTCCAACTATCATTAGCTAAGGAAATGAAAGATAAACAGGCGTGGAATAGAAGTCCGAGGAAAGACGCGGGGCGAATTAAGGCAACTAACGAGAGCGTGGTTGGTTCGAAAGAGAAACACTGTCGCTGCCGTTGCTCTCTCTCCCTCTCTCTCTCTCTCTCTCTCTCTCTCTCTCTCTCTCTCTCTCTCCTCTCCGAGAAGAGACTTGCCCCGTAGCTCTAAGCGCGCAACTAAAACTGCATTAATTAGCGAGATGGTCTCCTCGGTCTCGCGCGACAGAGCTTTCCCGCGGGTCGCGAAGTCAAGAAAACACGCGGGGGCCCAAAGAGAAACGTTCTCTTCAACGTCATTAGACCAGCCGCGACGCCGCTCGGCATTAACTCCAGCCTGCCATTAAACCGCTTACCGTTTTTTTCTCCCCTCCCCCGTGTCGCTTTCATTTCGAACCGCTCGCGCATTCCCTTTGACGCGTACTCTGTTGCAACGATTAGCGGAACAATCGATTTCCGCTTCCCTCCAGCCGAGCCGCGAGAAACGCGACCGGAACGGAAATTAGTCGTGCAAACTTTTTTCTAAATGCCACTCTTGCCGAATGAAACCGCGATCTTTCCTTTTGATCCTACCGTGTCAGCAAAGTGGCTTAACACGAGATTTACGGAGCACTGAAAGTGGCCAGTTTGGATCATTTTATAAAAATACCAAGAATATATTCAGCCAGATTTTTAGCATTATATAACCCGTCATTTTGACGGGTCCCGTAAATCTAGTGTTAACGCAAGGATTCGGGGATGTTTGGTGGCTTCCGACTCGGTGCAAAATGTAGGCTGTAAAGCCAAGGTGAATCAATTCTTTGATATCTGCTGTTGAGGGTTTCCCATTGATATAGAATGTCTACTGGAAGCGTTAGAGAGACCTTCATTCGAAACAGAACGCGTCCTAAACTTCGTTAATAACAGTCTTTGACTATTATCCGGAACGCCAAGGTTCATTGACTATATTGCATTTTCGAAGTTCAATATGATCTAATATAGAGTTTCTCTGTACTATGTACTCCGTGTCAGGTACAGCGTTTAAATTCTCCGTATCGTGGTCATGCTTTCGAAATTTCGAGCGGAGATATTTCTCAGAATTTATCAAACTGAATGTTCTGCCTTTTCTTAGTTTGCTGTTTCAATGGAATCACCTCAGCAAAATTCCTTTTTAACCCATTTGCATCGTTAGCGTATATATACGCTCGATTTTCCTGGTCACTATCATTATCCGTTAGCTACAAAATAGAAATGGAGGGTGTTGTCGATGAATAATGCTGAAATATGAAGTTTTCTTTTACTTGTAGTCATTTTTGTACTTAAATATAATAGAAAGAAAAGTTTGGTGATGAAGGCCTTCTTTTCATATTTCCATACGATGCAAATTGGTCAAATAGGTAAGAAGTGATAACAATTAACACTAGGTTTACGGAGCACTAAATGTGACTATTCTGCATTACTTTATAAAAGTAACAAGAACGTGCTACCCACATTTTTAGCAATATTTTTAAAGTAATATATACCCAAAGAAATCAATTTGCTAAATAATTTCTCATCTATGTATCCTTGCAATCTTAATATTTTTAAAATAAAAATATTAAAACCCGTCATTTTGACGGGTCCCGTAAACCTAGTGTTAAAATGGGAAATTTGAACGCTTTTTGGAGTCACTGTTTGAGATGTTGAACCCCTGGATAGGAGCCGATTTACACCTAGATCATTGGGAACTCCGTTGAAATTGAGCCTGACGTGCAACGGGTGTGGAGAATTTCATTATCTCCGAATTTGTACCGCGTCGTTACGGTGCATCAAATTCTAAATGGCGGTGCCATTTCCTCGATCCTGGCCGCGGCATTGCCCCAGCTTCTTGGACGACACCGTTATCCTAACGAACGATTGCGGTTATTGTTTTCCGGAAAGCAGATCGTTGACCGATCAGCGTGTCCCCGCAGCAATCCAATTTGGCTGGTGCAGCGTTGAAACGCGAGGCATCTGGCCCGGAGTATCGATCCCTCGAGCGTCCTCGAGACACTCGAACGCACGCTAATTAACGACATTCGGTTGCTGTCCATTTAGACCTCCGTTTAATATTAAGACGTCGCAAGAGCACGGATCACCCGTGTGGCTCCTTTGTTTCCGCTTTCATCGGGCGACGACGTTTACTTTGTTCTTCTTGCTCTTCTTCCTCCTCCTCTTCCTCCCCCAGTCCCGCTTAACTTGTCCGTCTGGCGTTCCCCGGCCCATTGTGTAATTTATTTAACGTGTCTAAAGAGACAGCGTGTCTTCTTCTTCTTCTTCTTCTTCTTCTTCCGCTCGAAACAGCCCGAAGTGATTTCCCGTCCTTTGAACAGATTCTAAGCGAAGGATACTCTTTCGGAAACTTGGCCGCTCGCTGCGGAACTTCCACGAGAAAATGGGATTTTTCCTCGCGGATTTTGCTCTAGATACTGGAAGATGAAGAGCGCCACTTGCGGGCTGCGGATATTGCACTGTCTGCGACACGGGGGACCCCAAGCATCGGACAAAAACAGTTGCAGCGAGGTGTGATCACGTTGTTGTTGTCGAGTCGGAAAATTCCGAGTTGCTTTGCTCTTTTATTCAGAAGGGCGCTGTATATTCGTGCTTCTGCTGCTCGCGGGATCTTATGCCTTTCTATATTATTTCGAAAATACTTTGGCTTTTTAGATATTTCACTCTTCCAAGATATCTTCAGGCTGAAAATGTTTTGCGCATGTGAAACCAGATAAGAACTCGACAAAACTGGAGCTGCATTTTGCAGCGCTGGAAATTTGCCCAAGTGTCCCTAATTCGATAAGTTTATGTTGCTCTTCGTTTGCCGGTGAAACTTCTCTTCGCATTTTCGGGAATGTAACTTCGAATTTCGTTTCCTCCGACAAGATCCGGTCTGCTATTGGTCATCGTCTAAACTGTTCTCCCGAGTGCCGAAGTTGTAACAGCGTAATGGTAACTGCGGGGCAAGACGGTTCCATCGACTTCGCTGCGGACTGTTCCAGAGGGATTGAAATCGATGGCTATGATTTCCCGAAGTTCAATACCTTTCCCACTGAAATAACGTCGAGAGCGTTTTCCGACCGTCTTCGATTAGGTCATTGCCGTCGATAGGAAAGTTCAGTCCGTCGCTAACACGTCCAGCTCATATCCCGCTTTTCCCGCTGATCGAATCGAATGGTCCCGCTTCCTGCAAAATGGTAACTACTTGTTTCGGTGAAGTTCCAACGGCGATCCACATTTTCACGATCTGCCATTTTAGCGATAATATCGATTCCATACTGCGGTAGGTCCACCCTAAGCGCGAAACAGCTTCATCACCGTCATCCAATTGTTTCCAACACGAATTTCTTGTTGCACTTTATCGCCTCGATTATGTACGCTAAAACGTGCAGCATATTACCATCAGCCGCGCCGATATCTCGAACGAATGATCATGGACCCACGAGTAGTCCGCAGCAAATCATATATCTTCGTTGCTTTCAGTGGTAATTAATGATTAGGCTGAAAGTTTCATGCATTTATACGATATGCAAACGAGCGGCGCTAAAAGAAGCGTGCATCGCGATAAAATTCGTTGAAGCTTTTAAATTCTCGCGAGCTTAGTAAATCCATTAACAAAGAAGTTTTCCCGTCATACTTCTTATCCTTGAAAGTCCAACAACTTTGAATTTATCGTTAAAAAATGCTTCTCAATGATTTTCTTTGGCCTGTTCGATCACTATTGAATATTTGCAAGAATTTGGAATATGTTGGAACCGTCCGGTTTGAAGGTTCTCAATTACCAGCCACGGTCCCTGAACTCTCTTGGCTATCTTGAACCATTTTCTACGAAACCCTTTGACCATCTTACGAGTCTACTCCTAGGTGACCACCGGATGAAGCTCAGAGGTAGTCGTTAAAGAGCCTCGGAACCCTTCAACGACCTGTACATGGATCTTAGGCCCCTTGATAACCTCCAGAGACTCGCCAGTAGAGCTACAAAGGCCTTTAGTGGTCTTTAATTTCTCGTGGCACTCGATATCTCTGTTAATGAATTAAGATTCGTTACGCCCTCCTTGAAATCGTTACTGGGTTCTGTAGTTACTGGGCTTGGGACTAAGAGTCTGTAGGTTCATTACAGCTACACGTCAAAAGTCATGGAAAGCTTTCATTTGGTAAATCTTGTCACGAAAATTCACATTTTTCAAGAAATTACGCGGAGCAACATTTTACCGACTGAACGAAATCAAGAAATTGCGTTTACGTTGTTTGTTAAATAAAAATTAATACGGTATGTTTTCGTCCCTGACTGCAATCGCAGGAAATCCGCAGGCTAGTTATTAATGTGTATCGGTTCGCCATAAGAAACAGTGCAGAAAACCGCGGGGCATTTGAAGCGAACGTTCCCCGGGTGATTTTTCACGGTTTTAATCTCGCGGCAGCGATCGTTGGGCTCTGTGAGGATCTGAAAACCTGTCGGCGGCCGTCTCCGCGCTTTTTGACTCTGACACTTTGGAACGTTAAAGCGCGCTTCCCCTCCGCGATTCAGAAACGTTTCAGCATGGTTTTCCAACAAAGAAGGGCAGAGCGTGCATGCTTGCGCAAACAAGTCTCGGCGGCGGTGCTTTCGCCGTGCGCCCCACGTTTACCCTCTGGAAAACCCGTGAAAGCTCGTTCACCGCTCGCGGGCAACATCTGCCGCGCGATTGGCTTGGAAAACTGGAGGAGGTAGTTTCATTTTGCAAATTGGAAACCGAACACGCCGGAATAGACATCAAAAGACGTGTTCTACGTTTGTCGTCCCTTCTCCTTTCGCGACCCTTTCGTTTCCCTTGGCTGCGTGCTCTGCAAACAGACGGGCAAATTTTTCGTTTTCTGTTTTCGGCAACTCCTTCGTGCGCGTACGCTAGGACCCGAATTTCCCAAATCCACGCGAGCGCAAAAATTGAAGATAGAAATCTTCAATTGTCCGAAGACACGGATCGAAATTCTGTTCGCACAGATTTATAAATTCCGATACTTGAGTTCAGTATTCGCCACTAATTATTGTAGAGTTTTCCAAAGAGTCAGTGTAGACTCTAAATGTCTCTTTGATTCACATTTAATTTATTTACCAGTAGACTGCACTCTTCTCTTCACGATTACGCATTTGTAACAAAAACGAGTAAGTGTAATTTAAAACAGTGAAGACATTGGAAGAATTTAACACTAGGTTTACGGAGCACTAAAAATGACTATCTTACATTACTTTATAAAAATAACATGAATGAATCTATGAAAATTTGTAGCCATTTTTTAAATCATGTATACCCAAAGAAATCAATTTGTTAAATAATTGCTGATAGATGCATTTTTGCAATCTCAATATTCGCAATTGAAAAATATTAGAATCCGTCATTTTGACGGGTCCCGCAAATCTAGTGTTAAAAATGCTTATTTTCGAAAGTTCCATCACTATACCGGTTCTATTGCTTTTCACGTCGCTGCATAGAACCCGACAATTTACAAATCGTCCCGCATCAACAGGAACCGCATGTTGTTATTGCGCGAGGCGAATGTTTATAGCAACTCGAAGCGTAATTGTCGAGGGTACGGGGTTTAGCTTGTTTGAGATATGGGCGCGAATGAAGAGGGTCGAGTGTTCGGCCGACGGGTTCGAGTGCTCGGGATGGATGAATGGTTTTGGGTGACCGAACGGTTTCTGGGAATGCTTGCGGTGGGTGTGGCGCATGAAGAAAAAGGGAAACAGTGGTGGTTCGCGGTGCACGTGAAAGAACTGGCTAAAAGTTAAATCGGCCTGTCAGAAGTTCGAATTTAGCTCGTGAACGAAAAAAGAAAAACAAAGACCGACGAGAATTCTGTTTTTAAATTGAGCGAAGGCAAAGTACAGTGTTTACTCGATATATGTCCAAAACACGGGTCTAGCCGGGGACATAAATCGGACAGGAGATTCTTTGATCCACCCCGAACGTAGAAAAGGACAGGGAAGCTTTTAAAGGACAGGGGGATAGAGTTCTGGGACTTTTGTCGGCTAGGCATTTAGGACATACATGGACACTGTATAAAAGAACGACTTCTATGGCGTACTAGCGTTCGTGCGAGAGGAGAAAGGCGCAAGATCAGCAGGGGTTTGGGGCGCAAAGGAAACTTTCGGTTTCCTCGAACAACATCGTTGACGGGTACCATTTACCGTCGTTCGAAACGGTAAATTTCGATAAGTAGCTGGACCGCCGCGTCAGATTTCAGCGATGTCGCGCCGGGGTTATTGAACTTCCTAGAGGCCGCGAACGAAGTGAAATCCGGCGAGAGGAAAAAGTATAAAAGGGATGTCCTCTCAGGGACGCTTTTATCGGAAACGGATAATATCGTGCAGGATATATGCGACAACGAAGACCCAGAAAGAAGAAGAAGAAAAAAAAAAGTTTACCACGGTTCTGGCCTTTTTGCCCCGTGTCTTCTCGCCCCGGCCTCATGTTCATTACGTCGGTTTTACGACAACATTTTTCTTCGGCAACGTCCTCTCTCTCGTGGGGCCGCGCGCGCTGCTACTCGTCGCTGTATTTTCGCTTACAAATGCTCGATACACCCCCATGTACCGCCAGGATATTTTTCCGGCGTGAATTTATGTTTCCCCTTGTCTTCCCGTTTTCTGGTACCCGCTTCCGGCCCTCTGCCGCATTATTTATCGGCCGGCGTCATTGCCTCTGAACGGGACTAATTAATTTTTTTTTCCCGACCGAACGGAGTACTATGCCATCCTACTCAAACAAATGGGGTACTTATTTCGCTTGCGGGACCATTAGTATCGGGATCAATTTCCAATAAAATATACAAAATTAAGTACAGTAATTTTTAACACTAATTTTCGATACCCTGTGGGTCTGAGCTGCCCAACACGCAGGGGCGTGGCTTCCTGTGTATGCCTAGGGCAAGAGCGTCGCTGCCCGCACGGGCCGAACAGCTCTGCTGCGAGCGATTGTTACAGAGTTCGAGAAAGAACTTGTATGTACGAAAACTTCTTTCTTTGTGGGCGTAAAATGTAAGAACAAATTGGAATTGTAAATTTGGATATCCGCCAAATCTTTTTCACTACTCAAGGAAAGAAAGTCGTTAATATTCAATGGGAAAGCAACATTCCGCCGATCAACGGAATAATAAAACACAGGGGTGCCCCCTTGAATTGGTCTTATTGTTAAAAGCAGCTACGAACCATTGTTCGAAGTTTTTCGATTAAAACTTCCTCCGATGTCGTTTTCCCTTTCTTTTGTCCTACACCCTGCCGGCGCGATCATTTACGTTCTTCCCGACTTCGGAAATAAATTGGTGGATTCTACGCCGACGTTGAAAAATAATTTGCACGTGCGCGACAGGAAACGAGCAATAAATTTGAACGCTTCATAATATTCATGATACTAAAAAGAAAAGCGCGATTCACTTTTTAAAATATATAGGATACACCCTTAATTTCGTAATCGTAGACTGTGGATAATTGTGGAAAATAAAAATGTCCTGCACCAATTTATTCCACTAATAAATGCATTAAATACCGTAATTGCCTGGAGAATCAGAAATCTTCTGGTGAAATACTATTTGGATCCCCACCGTATATTTCTCGACGTGGTGAACGCGGCTGAAACCGTTGATTTACGGAGCGAGGGGCGGAAGGTCTGCGGAAAAAATAATCCGGCAAAGAAATCGACTTTACTTGACTGATTACATCTGCATACGCCATTATCGATTGCAGAGATAACGTTGATCCTCCGGGGGATGTCTCGGGAAATAAGGAGCGCTATAAATTCTGTTTCCCCGGCAGCGCGTAATACCCTCAATAATACACTGCTTCACGGTAATTTCGATCCTTAATATCAGTTATGGGAACTTTAATTCCAGGCGCTTGGTCAATAACCTCCTACCATTTTCCCTTGACGAATTACCCGCCGTGTTTATTGACTTTCCGCGCAAAAAGTTGAGCTCTCACCTGGCAGCACGCAGTTACGTCATATTAAAACTTCGCATAATTTTGCTGTTTTCAATAAAGCCCAATGGCGGTCGCTCGTGATCAGGGCTGACAAAAATGAAAATGATATCCGCCGCCGTTCACCGTGCCATTACGTTTTTATTTAACGTTGTCGGTGGCCGCGATATCGGGCGCACGGGGTGCACCGGTGTTTTACCGTTAATTGCAACGCCGGAGAAACCGCTGCGGGTCGCAACCATAAAGTACGTTTATCACCCCCTAAAGTAATGGTGGCGCTGTCTCCACGGGACCCCATTAATACGCAAATTGCAACCGCGAATTCCTCAGGACGACCTAAACTAATATGCGAGTCGATATCGCACCGGAAAGTCATTAGGCGTTTCTATTATTCCGCTTCTGTGTGCCAGACAGAAGATTATGAGAAATATTTCTCTCTTCAATTTTTATTCAACCAATCTGGTTCATTAATCAAACTGTGAATTTAGTTACTGCAATTTTTTCGTTAATTGAACTGTGGTTAGATTTACAAGCTTTGTGTATACTTTTATTTGCGGTTGTACTACATTCGACAGGAGTTTTAGCAACATTACAAATGCAAATTCTGCAGCGTCGCGATCTCTAAAGTCACGAATCACTAAATCCTTCAACCTACACCTTTATCATTAGATATGCGTGTCTTCTGTCAAGATAATTAACGTAATGTGCAATTACAGTGTTTAGTGTTACACTGTGGGGGATCGTGCTGAATTTTTTATAGCGTTCACTGGAGCTTGCATACTAATAGCTTGATCACGTTACCGATGCAATCTCATTTCCCTTGCTGCATGTTTTACTCTGTCCAATCTTGACAAACTATCTATTAAAATTGCTATACCGTTTTCCGGAGCGCGCCGCATGGGTCACATCTGGGTAATTTTGTAGGTTTAGAATTTTCTAAGGATTTTTAAAAGAGTTAAAGTAGCATCCGCTATATCAAGCTTTAATTTTCATTAATTAAATTATCCTGAATGTATGCGAATATTCTTGTGGTCGATATGCAGCACTTTGAAACAAAATACTAAACAGTTTCGCAAAAACCATGAAAACACTTGTTACATTTTCCTGCGTTCGCTATCCGGCGAGGCGATTTCCTTTCGATCAAATGGACGCGAGAGCTCCAATTTTAACTTTACTCTGGCTTCGATCTTTTTGCCCGATGATACAGCGTTCACGGAATACCACTTTTCCCGGATCGAACTTCAGGAACAGATCTCGAAGTGGAAGGATTTCTTTTTTTCTTTTTTCTTTTCTCTCTCTCTCTTTTTTTTTTGTTCGGGCACGCTCTCGCAAAGTTTTTCTTGCTATCGATTGATTCGGTCTCGACGGAGCTTCCTACGGTTTTAGTAAAACTCTACTTTCCAGTCTACCGGTACGCGGAAGTCCTGATAAAAGTTGGGACAAAAATTGAAGAATCTGGTAATGATTCTGTTACAAGGTTTTACTCTTCACGAACGATTACCGCCGAAAAAAGACGACATCAACCTTTCTGCGGAAGTTTGATCATTGCGATCATAGAGCCTTGTGTAGTTTAAACCACTAAATGAATAAATAATAATAATAAGAAGACGTACCTGGAGTATACAAACAAGGAGAGAATAAACAGAATTCGCGGTTCCACGAAACGAGTAAAATGAAGACGGAATGTAATGGAATAGCTAATGCTATGTATCCTTCTTGTTTGGTTGCCATTACACATTTTTGATGGCTAAAATAATGAACGTTCATCAAGATTAAAGATAATATAATTTTCTATGTAAAATATTGTCAACGATTGCAGTGGTTTTCCTGAGCAAAAGGTTAATAAGGGGACACATTCTCGCGAGGAAAATTTGTTTCGTTATTTATCGTTCTCTCCTGGCCGCTTGCAATAGGGAATTGTTTGCTTAACAACGTGCCAGCCAAATTATCACGGTGCAAAATGTTTGCGGAGTTAATTAAAAGATATTTTAGCTTGAAGCCGGTTATATAATACGTCGGTAATGTGACGCCGCACATTCTACCAATTAAACGAATGAATTTTGGAGAGGTTCGGCTACGCTGCTGCCGGAGCACTTTGATTGGAAAAAGTAACTTTAATTAGGGAGAAACCTCGTACTGTAAACTCCTACAGAATTCGATACGGAATATTTTAAAATAACTTTACGACACAATTAAAGTAAATAATTAGCCGTGCTATTACGACCAGGCATTACTTACCTCTATTTAAGTTTATTTCTGTCGACGATAATTGACAAGCGAGTCTTTACTGCTGTATATTATTGTGAAACCTAATTATCATCATAGGCAGTCGTCAGCCTCTATGAAAATAGATTGTTTAAAAATAAAAGATGTCTACTAATAAACTCACGTACACTCGAACGAGTACAATGGTCAGCTACTCGCCTCCAATGTGTGCATGTCCTCTTATAAACGTTTTAGAAGCAACAACATTAAAGATGGCTGACTATTGAAACAATTACCCTAGGTGAATTACAAAGTTGTGTAGAGAATAGAAGAGTTTAAAAATACTGTTATGCTTAGGAAAATTATTTTTAAAAAATATATAATTTTATTTCAATTCTGTTTCTAACAATTGACCAAAAGAATTTTTATATTAATATAAAAATTTACCGGCAGTCTAGTCAAGTAGCCTAGAAAAGATATTTGTAAAGTAACAAAAGCGATAGCGGTGAAACAAATTGTCCGAATTCGTTGGCTACCAATAAATGCGTGCATATAAGGTATCCCGAAAATTTCAGCCAATCGGAGCGCGACGCTGGTCGAAACGCATAAGGATCGTGTTTTTTACGGTCATCCCACTTGTTCCACGGGTACCCAGAATTTTATGATTGCGCCGGTCTGCGGACTGGTCGTGGAAATAACACAAAAGCGGTCGGAAGAATGTAAAAAACGTTCGGGAAACAGAAAAAACAAAAACGACGAGAGAGATTCCAACCTTTTATGGACAAATCACGGCGACTGCTACAAAAAACATCTGCCTGATATGTTCCCCCCGCCAAAAAAACTCTACCTTTTTAATGTACGCGGACGCAATTAAATTTCGCCACAAAGTAAAAATCTGATTGGTTGATAATTGGAAATTACAGGATGCGGAGAATGAGCAGTAAAATACAATGCTCCCGTTTACGTGCGTTATTTCAAGAGGAAAATTTTTGACAGTTTTTTTGTAGCGAAAAAAATGAAACTGATTAATCCGAAACCGTGTGTACGTTTTTACTATAGTTTCGTTATGTCACTCAAACTTTTTCGATTCCGATTATTTAATTAAAAAGGCAGTTTCACAAGCATTCGTAGGTTCTCCAGTTTCGTCCATTTTTGTTCAGTTTATTCGACGTCAAATATTTTAATTGAGTTTTATAATTGAAAAAACTATTTTTTGTTCGGTTTCTACTTAATAGATTCCTGGAATTTTTGGTAATTAAACAATTTATTGTCTTGCCTGTAGGTGAAACAATACAATTGTTTAAAATACAGTTAACGGTGCTTTAAACCTGAGAGATATGGTTGCGGATTGATTTTTCGAAATTGGTAAACCAGGACTCATTCTTTAATTTATGTTCGAAACAAATTCTATGAGAGCGTTTGTAAGAAATTTCAGACGTTTCTCAGAATGTTTGACTACGAAAATTGAAAGGGAGACCCTGATTCCTGCGGATGGTTGCATAGCGTTTCGAGAACGGGAAAAACTGGAAAGGCTTTGGCGTCACGTTCCAGAGTCGAATATCAAGAAAAAGGAGAAGGGATCTCGACTTCGGCCACGAAAAGGGCGGGAAGCCTGTTTTCGATTTCCGTCACGGGAAAAACTCGAGAATTTTAGAAAACCGCTGCACCGCATCCCGAACATAAAGAAGTTCCAGTCGTTCCAAACTCTCCGGATTCGAGGACGTTACCATTTTAATTAGGGAGAAGACTTTCTTTTACTTTGCTTACATAAACTGTCTTGACGATTTAACGTCGTCTTAAGAAAGGAATCGGATTTGCATTAATCCGATTGCGCAGCCTTAAAATAAACGCGTACAGGGTGAGTCATGCCATACAAATTTATTTATCGATTACTTCATGGAGATATCGAGGTAATCTTGAGACTTTTTCTGTATCATGATTATTTGGCCTTGCGATTCGAGCCTGCAGTGAATGCTGAATTCTTATTGAGCTATATGGGATTAAAAACTAGTAATTACCGAGATACTCTTTGATCGAGTTTTAATTTATGCAATTCTTGAAACGCTCTCCGTTGCACCCAAAGACTTTTTGCGCAATCGATACAAGCGAGTCACATAAACAGTCGGGCACAATAGTCTCCGTGCACCTTTTAAAATGAAGTAACTTTTTCAAAAGTGGTCCAAATCACGAGAAAAAGAACAAGTGTGAGGATCAATATATAAACCTTTAGCGAACGAAAAAACAAAAATCCATTAATTAATTCATGAATTAACAAGTGAGCTTAATGACACAATAATTGGACAAAGTACCCCACCGCTGCGATCATCTCTGCCGCTCATAAATATGTGAACTGCTTAAAAGCTTTTGCCATTTATGGATTACGGAAATTCTACTCTGAAAAATTCAATTTTGCAATATTAACCCACACACGATACGTAATTTTCAATTACCATAAAATTTCTTCACTCACAATGCAAATCCAATCTAATTTAACCACTTCAGATATCTTGATTAAATTTGATAATTTTCTGACAAATATACAGGGTGTTAAAAAAAAAAGCATTCAATATTTATATGGTATATAGGATACACTGTACTGAGTAAAAAAGCTTTAGTAAACATAGGTCGAAAGGTCAACCGTTTCTCAGATATAGACATTTTTGTTTGCTGACATCATGATTCATTTACTACTGAAAATTTTCCACGTGTTATGATTTTCCGCTAGAGAACTGACCGATTCCGGGTGAAATCTACTGTCGGCACTTGAATGAGGACATTCAGAACGCGGTTTGTAAACACTGAAGTAACCATCGCATGCGATGGAAGTAAGTTGATCATAATGCTAGCGAACAATAATCTTCATATCTCAGAAACGGTTGACCTTTTCACCTATGTTTACTCAGGCTTTTTTCACTCAGCACAGTGTGTTCTATATACCATATAAATATTGAACGCTTTTTTTAACACAATGTATAAACAAAGTTAAAGCGTCCTATGTCCCGGGTACACGGACGACCATTTAACGTTCCGAAAGAAATGGCGGGAAATGAAGGCCCGAGGGGATCCTGAAATAGATCTCGATCGCAAAAAACGCATCAGCCTTATTCTAAGGCCATTGGGTACAATGGCCCGGTAATTTGAAATCTCCGAAATAGCCGAGTATTATACTAAATGGCCTGCAAACACGAGCGATGCGTCTTGCTGTCATCGCGAGAGTGCGAGTGCGAGTGCGAAAGACACAAGACACGGGAAAGCTTGCTCTCGCGACGGTAAGAAGAGATCGAAGATCGTTCGCCGGTACACGTGACGAGTGCGAGCGAGAGGTCGAATCGTGGTTGCGCGGGTCAGAGGAGGACAGGTGCAGGGCCGAAGGGAGGGGGAAGTAGAAGACGGAACTATAGGCGGTGATAAACAAGCGGAAGGGAGAGGGGAGAGCAGGACACGCCGGGTAGCGGGACAAAGACGGAAACAAGGGATCGTACTCGATGTGCTCGTCGGGCGAAGTTAGTTAGCAGTCGATGCGCACACGCGACGCGCTCCGGACGTACGTCGTTTCATTCCTGTTGTGTGTCGCGCGACGCGACCACGGGTCCGTTCGTTCCTCTCGGTTCGTCAACGTGTCCGGTTCCCCGGGCCGCACGAAAGTCAGTTTCCTCGATGATCGAAGGGAACCCCGGTCGATCACGATCCAAATAGATCTGACCGAAACCTTCCAGTGACAGGATTTGCAAAGTGGAAACTCGCGCTCCTCCTCCCCGGTAGTGATACTCGAATTCTACGATGCTGTTAGTGTTCCGTGGTGAATGTTACTGACTGTTCGATAGTTTTCGAAGGTGTGCACCGTAGGCACCGTTAGGTCAAATTCGACGCCCGGTGAGGTATCGGTGGTTTCCGAAGCGACCTTACCGACGAGAATGGTCAGCTCGTGCTGGTCCCCGAACGGAACGCAAACAACGGACGAGTAGGGTCGAGGAAAACTGAAGACCGAACGCGATTTTGAATAGTCCTTGGGCTCGTTACCAGGTAAAGATTATAAGTCGGACTTGAATTTTTAGCGCGATAATAATTGAATGGTACTAATCTGAATTGTTCTGGGGGCAAGTTGGGTAAGGGACCCAATTACTGTGTCAATTATACTTATTTTTAAAGCATAATGAATATTAGAAAAGACCGAGTTTTAAAGAATAGTAACTGAAATAGTACTGAACTAGAAATAGTACTGAATGATAATTAAATAGGAGTTGTATTAAAACTGCTCGAATGGAATGAGATTCATTACAATTAAAATGAACTAATGCTAACCAAAAGCGTGTAATAAATGAAGGTTCGTTGAATAGTGTCTTGGACTGGCAGGAACTTCGATGAGGAAACCGGAAGTCATTTGTAATTCAACCTGGAATTGAATATTCTTGAATAGAGCCATTCGTGTGACATTATTGAAATATTTATATTTTTCTTCTACCGGTTATGCAATTGTATTTTTATACAGTTTATGCGACAGCGTACTGGCGGGTTGCGTAGCCAATTTTCGTATTTGGAGAACTATGAAAGTATGACTGTCGAAGGTCACGTTTTATTTAGTATGACAGGCTGTCGATAAGTTGGACAGGTTTTCTTAGAAATTGTAATTAGAATGTGACTCATTGCGCGTATTTCTATTGCTGCAAACTAATTTATTTAATCTTGGGTTACGTCCGTTTGCGAAGGAGACACAGTCCTAGGGATCATTTCCGCGAAATGAAGTTAGTCCGCGATGAAATTGTTGCTTCTAGGAGCAGTTTTCTTTTCGGCAGGATCCTAGACACCGTGCCTAAGATTCCTGTGGGACCGAGACGATCCCAGGGATCGATCATTGTGACACGGTGGCAATGACAGGGTGGCGTTTATTAATAACTTCGTGACAGAAATGACGTGTCCGTTCGTACGAACGTGTCGAGGTTTTCGTGTTTTTGCCTGGTAACGATAAATCACGTTGGTTCTTCGTCCACGGGCGAGCCGAACCGGGCCCGGCCAATGAAACTTTTCCGTTTCCACTATTACATCCGTGCGCGAGTACCGAATGACTCACTTTGCTGCCGTGTTTCGTATTTTTCTGCGCTCGGAAATATGTAGTGCGACGAGATCTCGTAGGAACGGTTATTATTGCGTCCGCATTCTGTCTCGATGCGCCTCGGCATCCTCGAATTTTATGTCCGACGAAATTGGACACGAGGCACCGTGAAATATTGCTATTAGGTTCATTCAATGACCACGTCACTGCAGATTCCTATGCAAATCTCCTCTTACACGAAACGCTTTCGATCGTAGTCGGAAGCCTCGTTTAGTTTTACGATTACAATAAGGATCCTCATGAGTAGACTACGGACCTTAATGCAAAATAAAAGATATTTCCATTGATTGCAAGACACAGGGGCGAAATAAAAATTTCTTTATTCTTTTCATTGTTTTATAAAGCTGAAACCAATACGCTGGTGACTTTCAATCTTTTTAATATGTCCACTGCTTTAAATTGTGCTTTTACCCATTTGTAGACTGCATAAAATCCGCAGTCTACTCGTGAGTTCATAGCTTGTTAAGATTTGCACGAGCTAATGAAATGAAAGTTTTCATGAAATCTCTTTCATGGATTACTGTTCGAACACTGGAACTACGTAATTAGCAAAAATTACGGTGCATCTGTAACTATGATTCGTAGTCGCCCAGGAATGTCGGAGCATCGATATTCGTGGTGTATAGTGCTCGCTTCGGACATTATTATACAATAAAACGCACCGTATATGGGATTCAGACATGAGATCATTTCAAGTGCACGAAAGTAGGCGGTCCGGGCGATTCAATAAACAGGAGGACGAAGGTCAGACTTAAGTCATCGAGCCTGTTAACATTTTTATTTTCGTGGCTGGCCGTTCCTGCTGCTAATAAGAAGGAATTTTTTCAATCAACCGGTCGTAGGAGCGTCTGGTTTGATCATCCGTAAAAATAATTCTGTCGGTCTTCCTCTTTTTTTTTTCTTTTCTTTGTTTCTTCCTCCGTTTGCATTTGCAGCACGTTGCCTCGAATATTGAAGCTCGTCCTTTGTAGTCGCGGAAAAATAGCTAGGACAAAAATACAGAAATCAAAGTTTCGTTCTCTACCACCTGTGTGTGCGTGTGTGTTGTGCATGTATTTAATTAATGAAGATATCTACGCTTCTTGGGACCGCGCGCGGGTGCATCTCGCGGAAAATGAGGAATTCTTTTCGTTTTCAACCCGGACGAATGTTTCGCGTCTATCCTTTATCTTGATCGCGTTATCTCGTCGAAAGAGAAGAGGAAATTTAAGGTCTCACGGTGCAATAAACTCTCGTTTAAAACCGAAGTTCGCCATCGAGCTCTGGAAATATTGTTCCACCCTATTCACTTTTCCTATTTTGCCCGCTTTATGAGGAAAGTTGCCCGGATCCTAGTCCGCGTATCTGCAGGGAAACGGGGTTCGCAAGTAATTCTATAGAATTTGAAAACTGCCGCACAAATGTTTCCTCGAGGCATCAAAGATTTTTCATTTTCACGAGTGGCGGCGGCTGCAGCTCGCAAATGATCTTCCCGATAATAATACTTCTTCGTATAACAGTTTTATCGTTTGACAGAACAAACGCGATAAATATTCTAGAAAACCGAATCTTTAATGAAAAATTCTTCGAGTCCGATTTACTTTTGTTCGTCTGGCCGTCTCTTCGAAACTCTCGTTTGCAAAGTGTGCTCGGAAAACGAAATGCGATATCGGGTGCGTAACGCGATATTGCAATTTCTTACTGGGCGCAAATAAAAAAATTCCGGGACAGTGTTTCTCCGGTGCGGAGGCAGCGTCGTAGAGAATTTAATGTCAGGGACATTGTAACAAGAGCTCGTAATTAATTAAGCCTGGTAACGTTCGCGTGGCGAATGTGCGCACCGAGATAAGATGAATTCCCTTCGGTCGCGGTGTCAAGAATTTGATCTAGGCTTCGCGCGTGTCTTTTTATCTCGATCGCTTTGGTAAATCTTCCTTCTGCATTTAAAACAAACACTACTGATAAACCTATTAATAATTATCAATGAATAGAAAATATCTAATAACGTATAAATCTAATCAAATATATAAATTTAATATTCCAGCATATAAACTTTGAAGAAGTAATATTTTTCCAAAAGCGTAGGGCGTTGCTCTTGCTTAATAACCTTTATATTAATTTATCCGAGCGTAAGTAAATTTCAAACAGTTTTTTAAAGTCGCGATGTTCCAGCAAATAACTCATTCCTTATCGATCGACTAATTAACGAAGGAAGGTTACAAGTTTTACGTCGACAAACGAAGCCGAGCGAGAACCGTGTTCGAACTCGTCTGCGAGCTCACCCACGCGACGAGCGGAGTATAAATTGCATCTTCGAGGCGATTAATTATTTATACGCGTTCTTCGCGGACATGACGTGTTTATTACTACTCCCGTGAGTCACTTTGCAGTTTCGAGTTTGCCGTAAGGAGGCTCCGCCACGCTCGATTTGCGTACCGATAAATCGACTTCGAGATCTCTTCGGAACGATAAGCGACTTCTGAAGGTGCTCCGGATAGTACGTTATCAGCGAAATTAACGAGGAAAATGAAAAAATCAATAGAAATGTACGAGCAATATGAAAATTAAAATTATTCTTTTATTTGCAGTTTATTTCAACGTGGTCGAACTAAAAATATAAATTGTACGCGATTGTACAGAAAGACTGAACGGGGCCCGGTAACAAATAATTAGCTAATTTTGATCTCTGAAAATTTTTCGAAATTCGACGGCTCTTTTGGCGCCAACCAGATTTCTTTTTCGTCTGCTGTGCATCTAATTTCCACGCGCTGGCTTGCGTAAGCACCTCCGACCGGAGCACATGCTGCTCGACACACGTGTTACGCCATTATGTCAATCGCTACCACGTGGATAAACGTGAGAGCAATTTATTACAGCCAGCATCTTTCCAAAGTGCGCAACGAAAAACTGTCGTAAGAGGGAGAGACACGTGCTAAAGCGTGTGCGCATCTCATGAACGTACACAATTTCTCATCATTTTTTATTGCCACACTTCCCCCTCCCTTCTACCACTTTCTTCAACATTTCTGTAACAAGGAAAAACTGTGATTCGAGAATATCGCTATCGCACAGTGGAAAGGCATTTCATTGTCTCGTCTCGAGCGGGTTCATTAATAGTGTTTTCTATTGTCGTCCCGCTTTTATTTCGGTGAGCAATTTATTGTTCTGTCGAGTCGCTCGTACGCCACCAGAGATTTCACGAGTTATGGGATTTTCTCATTCGAAGTTGTTTTCGTACGTTCCACTGTCCCCAATACTTTTTATTCGTGGAGAAATTCTCATTGAGAAAATGGAAAGTTCATTGCAACAAGGAGAACGTAACATAGCATGCAGAGATGACTTCAAATAAAATGTAAATTTATAATCGAGGAATTTGACCATTGAAGTTGCATACATTGATTAAAAAGTCTAAAAATCTACAAGACTAATAAAGCTTGAAGTTGACCCTTATCTGCTCATTCAAATTACACTAATTTTTGTTAGGAATTGATAAAACCAAGTCGTTCGACTGAATCCGAAGAATTCTGTGAAAACAATCGCATGAAAATCAGCGACGATAGTTTCGTCAGGAAAGATTGCAGAGCGTAAGCGGGCGGTGGCCTAAAAGGTTTCTGTTTTCTCCATTTTCTTCATCTTCGAGCCGTGTTACACGGAGGAAAGTGTTAGTAGGTGTAAGAGCCAGGGATAGGTGGAAATTGGATTCTTGTTTGTAGAGTCTTATTTGATTACAGAGTTGGGGGGTGGGGGTGTAGGGTTGGGGAGGAGGGTTAGAGCGATTTCGTATGGCGGGCGGTGCGTTACAGGTAGACCCGGGGCTGCGATCTAGATAAAACGGCGGGGATCTCGGCGTGAAAGCGAAATCGGGATTCGCCTTATATCGCAGCGAGCAAATTAAATGCAAATGAACGGTGACGGTTTTCGCACGGTCGAATAGAGGGCCCTCCGGATGCCTCCGAGTGATGCACCAAATGATTCGATTACCCCGGAACGAAGCGTCAACAAAAATTGTCCCTGCGTCGACTTCTAGGGAATACCGGCGTTTATCGGGTCTCCAATTACACCGTGTCCGGTTTGCTCTTTGAAACCGGACCCCGAAGTATGCTCATTTCATAGTTCTCCGCTGATTGCGTCGTTCTCGACCGATAAAATAATCACTTTTCTCTTATTTGTTGCGTTTCGCTCTAGCGTGTGTGCCAAGTTTCATTGCAGTCGACAACTTTCTTCTTTAAAAATAGTTTAAACGTTGCGAAAAGAATTTGACACAGCGGATTGATTTTTCGTTCGATACGGCGTAAAAATAGATCGACGACACGTGATGTAGACACGTTAACACCATTTTGAAAGAACATTGCTGAACTTTGTAAAATGATTTATCAACCGAGGATTGGAAAAGATGGCAACATCTATGAATAGTGAAGATATTTAGTCGCGTCTATGTACACACCACACCTCTCGTGGGTTAGTAAACAGATTGTTTCTTGAAAAGTGCTGATTCGATCAGACTTGTAAATATGATCAGCACTATCAAGAAATGCTGGTACAAATAGAGAGAAACACTCCTAAGTTGGATAAAACATTCCTGGGCTTCATCAAAGTGCCTACAGTTAGCCCATTCATTACTTTGCTTTTATTAATCGTTGTTGCCACGGAGGAACCATCGCAACAGGTTCGAAAATAAATTCCTCCATTTATCCATCCTTGAACTTATATAATACCTCCGTAGCGTAAAACACACCGTGTTCGCGCCAAGATACGCAAACTGTCGAAGTCTCCAGGCGCCCCGACAAAATGGCCCCCCTTAGAAACGAGCGAGTTACGGTTTCAACGGTCTCGCAATGCTGCTTCCTTTTTGACTTGATTTACGATCCGACGAGTAGGTAAATTCAGTGGCGTTACACGGGATGGAAGTGATACGATCACAGAAACTAGCCTACACGTTCACGTGGAGGTGTATGTACAATGCTGAAAACTCAGCAAGGGCAGCTAGGCCGGGTCGCGTGCATTCTTCCGCACTTCCGCTGAGTGCACTCCAACGTCCGCGTTTCGTCAGCCACTTTTTTCCGACGGCTTTTCACGTCGAAAATGAGCACAGTTAGCGTGTAGCGAGACTCGGAAAACTCATTCACTCGGCCCCGACGATTTTCCCTCGATTTCAACAATTTTTCACGCTAACCACGCGCATCTTCTTTAATCCCGCGGCTTTTCTTCCGGCTGATCCTTTAAAGGGAACATCGCTGAAATTTTTAATGCCGCCGATAGACCGCGCGTGCTTCGTGAATTTAGGTCGTGCACTCTGCAAAAGGGGAGGTTTTTCCCTGCAAATTCCTCAATTATAATTTGCAAACGAATTATCTTGATAGTATCGTCAGGGAACCTTTTAACCCTTTAGGGCCCAAAGTGTTTTATTTCTTTTATTGTTCCTGAGAATTTTGTGGAATTTTATTTTCAAAAGCATCAAAATAAAATACAAACTCTTCGTACAGGCTCGGCGTGGCCAGGCTTCCATTTAAAAATCGATCGTTTCAACATGAAGTCGTCAAGTTGTGCAACGGTGATTTAATGAAAAAGTTCGGGAAATGAAGTTGAACGGGTTACCGTGGACACGCGGAATGAATTTATACTCCGTGGGTCTTAATGCAAAGGTTGCTCAGCGGCGTCTTCAGTTTTCGCTCGGAGACCAAAATTCCAGGGAGCCGAGTTTAACCGGACTCGGTCCATTATGCTCGCGAACTTTCCAGCTGGGAGCGTTCGAGACTGTGCAAAGAAAAAAAGAAAGAAAAAGACGATCCCGGCTGGTATTTTGTCCTTTTATCCGTTCACTGTTTGAAAGCATTCTCTTCGGACTATCTTCAAACATGATAAGGGCTCCCGGGATCCTCGGCCCTTAATGGATCTACTGTTTGCATCCCGGAGAGCATCGGCAGATACACTTGTCTTGGCGACACTCCCCTCGCTCTTTGAAAATCAATCTTCCCCCCCCCCCCCTCCTCCCGACTTCGTCGTGGAGATTGTCTCTTGTAAATTCGATTCGGCTAAAATGGAATAAAGCTATTATCATTTTGAACGATTGCTTGCGTCTCGAGGCTCGGGCGAAACGGCCGAGCTTTACGGTTCGTTCCCTGGAAAGATAGAACACGGACCAACAATTTTCCCTTTTACCGGGTTCCGTTGAACTCGGCTCTCTTACCCCCTCCCTCCTCGGATTAAATGCTGACGGAGTATGATGATTGGTTTTCGTTCTTTCCTGTTTCAATTGTTTATAGTTGAATATGGAATGTGCCGTGGGCGATTGTTGCAAAAATTCATTGCGTATGAACGCGGAATAAAATGTTCCCTTTTTTATGATTTGAATCGACAGCGGGAAATATTTATGTTGCATTCAATTTAAAGCTTCCGCGATGTATCTGACCCGATATTGTAACGCAAGGGTTATGATAAAATTACCTGCACGCTTTTCACTCTATAAATAATGTTTATTAAAAGAAGTAATGATTTATTTAGCGCAGACTCGTCTGCGTGAGGGGGGTTAACGGTTCAGGCAGAAAAAGGTTCGTTCGCCTAATGCACAATACAGGGGCATTGTTCTGTGTACCTTCGTATTATTCATTCCACTATTTTTACAGAAATAGTATTTTCACAAACTTATCCACATAGAAGAAATAACCAAATATTTATACAGTCCACTTGGGAAGGGGTTTATTTATAATAAAGAAGGTATGACTATAAACGCGGTTCAATCTTCTGAAAGAGATACACTTTAGAGGGGGGGGGGGGGGGAGAAAGAGAGAGACCACAGTGAAGTATCGTTCGCTGATTTTATATTTTATTACAGCATTACCGCACGCGAAACACTGTAGCCCGATTTATTTGCGCATCAATTTGTTCTTGGAATGCTTTCAACGATAAAATTGAATAACGCGATCGTCGTATCAAACGATTATTCGTTACGAAGCTCCATGATACGTTCAACATTATTTATTATCGACGGAACGGTTGGAACGTTTTCCTACCTGCAGGGCCGGGCCAATCAAATTTATTTGCACGTTGATTCCAACCTGCAAATAACTGCGACGGTAATGTTAACGAAGCGGGCATTGAAAATCAAATTTGGCGGATCGCGGGCTCTCCGTGCGGCCCGGTCTCATTAAAATTAACGCCGAACCGAGTTTCGAGTGTCACTATCCGGTATTGCATTGTACATCGATGCGATTCCGTCGAAAAAGAAAATAACGAGCGCTAAAAAAAAAAGAAGAAAGAAATACCACACGAAATTCCTAAACGGAACCACGCTCTTCAAAATTTTATATTCATTCATCGACAAATTTCCTTAATTTAATTTCACAGAAAGATGCGGCAAACATTCGATTAAACCTTGCTGCATCGCCTGACGATAGTTCGTTGAACTCGATTAAGAACTTTTCGTTTGCCGTTCGCGAAAAACTTTTCCATTATTTGCCCGCGATGTTGTTTCTAATTTATTCTTAAGTAACGAGCTTCCTTCCGGTGCGTCGGCATTAAAAAGTTTCCTTCAACTTTTATTCGAGGCTCTTCTTGTTGCGGATTTTATGCGATTATGACGAAAATGAGTAGATAAAAAAAAACATTTAAAGGACTGAAAAGCACTGTTGTACTGTTCTGAACACGATTAAGTTCTCAAGCAAAGAAATAAATGTCCATCAAGCTCCTGTGCCTTGGAATTAATACAATTTTTAATGGAAAAATATTTCTTATTATTCGCGATAGTCGCGGAATAGTAGAGACAAACGGGGAAAACGTTTGAACGGACTACGATAGAATTTCGGTGTGCGTTCATTCATCTTCGGAAACCGGATAATTCATTTCGCCGTAGCCGGACTGGCAATTACACGTATTACGGGATATTGATGGGGGGCGGGGGGCTTTGTTTAATTTCTCTCGGTTCAATCAACGGTTTAATCATACAGACACGGGCAAACAAACCGGGCCAGGTCGGGGCCAATTTGTTAACAAGTGAAATTTTATGCGGGAATAGTGGAAACACGGTGTACCGATGATCGTCGCTTCTTCTCAGAGCGAGCGGCGCGGCACTGCGCGACCATTTCGGTGCAATTCGCTCGCAGCGATGCAATTACGGGGGCTTTAATGTTCACGGAATACCACGGACCGTTTCCAGCTGGGAATTTCATGGTTCGATGGTGATATTAGTGAGCACGGGGATTGGTAGCTGGGTCGGGAGTAATGTCGTTCCCTGAATTAAGAGATCGAATCGATGTTTCCAACCCGTGCACGATTCTTCTTTGCGAATATTTCCGTCGGGAGTGGATTTTAAAGCGATCGGACAGTGACGAATCCCTCGATTTACCGTGCGGATTATCGGCACATTTTTTACCCACCGCAGACTGGATATCAGTAGTTTCTTTTTCGAAACGTGACGGTCGAATTTTTACCGCGTGCAAATCGGCCGGAATATAAATCGACCGCATTTTTTCGCGGACTTTAGTTATTGTCCATCTCTCTGGTAGCTCACTGTGGTTTTTGTGCATCTTTACAGGAAAATATTTAACCGAGATTGTAATACAGTGTTTATTGTACATATGTTCCAAATGCCTAGTCGATAGAAGCCCCAGAACTAATATTTGTATAATCTGCTGCATACTTTTCAGTGAAACAACCGGAAGTTTGCCGTTTAATAAGATTACTAATTTTCAAGAGTAAATTAACAATCCAATATCTATTAACCCTTTGCACTCGGCGCTATATTCATTCTAAAACTAAATTTTTCTTCCGTCTTAGAATATTTTCATTCTATTCATACGAAACTGAACCGATTTCCACATATAATATTTGAATGTTTAGTAATCTGTTAAATACAAATTTTGTAATGTAACAAATATTTCGTAAAATTTCTCGTAATTTCTTTGAAATAATGCCACAATAATTTCTAGTGGTGCTTCAGAGTCACCACTCGAGTGCAAAGGGTTAATTATTTCTCGGAGTAAATGTCGGTTTAGTTAAAATGAAAAAGACTGGCAGGGAGCGAGCAACAAATTAATACGATTATCGCGGCGAGATGCGATTAAACGGAGCATCGGTGTAAAACATAGTCGAACATTCGCTTCCTGATTTTCGTTGCAATTTACTCCCGCATGATGGCCACGCACCGACTATGGCAGTCCGATTGTCTGCAGCCCAGGAGAATTCTCGTCTCCGGCCGAGCGTTTCACGGTGTTTCATCGTATTTTGGCTGCCGGTTTCGGCCTCGCTCACTAAATTTAGTTCGTTGTCCGAACCCACCATCTTGGAATAATCCTCTTTCGGCGTTTAAGCTATTTCGAAAGCTCTTTAAGCCCGCCAACAGTTCTTCATATTTTCCCCGAGGTTGTTCTACCGCGCAGCTTAAAAGTGTCGGACGTAGAATCTTCACCGTGATTTATGATGGCCCTTTGAATATGATTCTTCCGAGAATACCTTCTTGCACGCTCGAACGGAGAAAGGGACGAATAGCTTTCATAACTCTTTCAAATCTGAATTATATTATTCTTGCTGTCTGACCTTCTATTTTATACACTGGAAAATTCTGCTAATAGTACATACTGAAAGTGGGAATATTTTTTACAATCACCGGGACGTACATAAGCGCGTATAGTGATAAAATTCGGATAATCCTACTCGAGTAATTCCCACTCATAGCAGAAATGTTTTTTACAACCACTGGGAAATTCAAATAATTCACGTTACTTCTGTTCCCAGCATTTATTTCACTTGCATAGAGTAAAATAGGAATTGGCAAAGATTAGTAGTATAAAAAGAAATCGACAATGCTCCCGTGGACAGGAAAAATATGTTGACAGATTCAAAAATATGCTTCAGCGGAACAAGGATAAATACAGCCTGCACTCGACAAGCATTTTTTAGCCCGCGACAGCGTTTTGAAATGTGTGGCACTACGAAGCACCGGTCGGGGGTTGAAGTGGACAAATTGTTAGCATGCATACGTAAAAACTGATATAAATCTGCGAAACGTATCTGTCGAGTTTTCGTCACACAGGTTCATATAAAAGAGATCGAAAAGTAATATGAACCCAGTATTCTTTTCGCATTTTGTTTAACGACTTCAGTGTGCCCAGAGAAAATAGGTTGAGAACCACTGGTACACGGCTTGAAAATTCTCGCAGAAAAACCGCAATTGTTTATGCGCCAATCCCGCGAACGGTGTCGGCGTTGAATTCGACGAATTCCATTTTTTTCCCCGATTGACGCGCGGGGAAGTCTGTCGAGAAATAGTTTTCGACCACTCCGGACAGCTCTAGTGGCATACTCTCCCCGTATTACGGGGCGGTGCAACAACCTCGCGGTTATTTTCGGGGTGGCTCGTGTCACGGAATGCACTGTGCAAACCGAGTGCCGTGCCTTCGGGACACGCGTGTCCTGGAAAATTAACGGATTATTTGCCCGGATCACGCAGACAGATACACACCGGCAACACTCTACCTGTCCGGTATGCTTGATCGCCGGTCGGACACCAACAGCTCTTATACGTGATGCAACCACCCGAAAACGCATTTGGCAAACACAAGCCCGTTATCTCTCCTGACTACTGTGTACTCTAGATACAGCTCCTCCCGCTGATCGACCAACCAGCGAAAGTTCCCGGCAATATTTTCTTGTCAGATAACAATTTTCTTTGAAACGGCTGCTTCCCTCGTTGCTTCTTTCTCAGTTGCACCTCTTCCCGTGCAGACTGCTTCACCGAAGAGTTATGCACTTCGTTAGAAGAGCTCGACGGTGCGTGTGGTTTTGCGAATTTCTTAAGGGAAGTTGCAATTTCTTGTTTCAGCCTTAGTGGATTTTATAAAGTAAATATTCGCATTAAAAATCCGTATTTATGTTAACGTTTCTAAATTGAGAGAAACTCTCTAGAAGTATTTTTTCTAATTACTAACAAAGCTCGATAGTATTGTAAACATTTCTTCAGAATTAGAGCTTGTAAATATTTACTCGTTATTTTGTGTTAAAATAATTGAAAAGTTTCGTGTTAGCGGTGGAACTTGGAAGAATGTTCATTTTCTCTAAATTACGGAACAGAATCCCTTTACGTTTGTTGTTAAGGCAATTGTTGTTGTCGTGTGTACTATTAATTTTTCCGTGTTACAGTCATTCTCGCTGGTATTTCAATTTCTGCACAGTTCCGTGCAAGATTGCAACCAGGAAATCGCGAAGCGTATAGCGATACGTTCGCACCGGTTACTTGATCATGTTTCCCGTCGTAATCACACGGTTAATTCACCCGAACTGCTCCGAAACATGATACCCCCTAATTGTTTCGGGCAACGTATTCCGACTTCGCTGCAACTTGCTCGGTCTCAACTGCGTTCATTGTTCGTCATGAGAAACACAGCCCGCTCTAAAACAATTTAGTCGAAATAACTCAATCGACCGAACCAGTTTAGTTAACAGGAAATCCGATAAAATAACGATGAAAGGATTTTTTACTTCGTTTCCCTTCGATTCGCCTTTGTTATTCAATTTAGCAGACTATATTAACCTACAAAATTCAGATTTCGATGACCGTCTCTAACAAATTTTTAAAAATCTGATTTTGTATTTTATAAATCAACTTGTAACGCTTCGAAAACATCTGACTGATGGGTTTTTTTATTTTTTTTTACAATCAACATTGTATGACAGTATCTGGTCTGTCGCGCCACTGCTGAAATGCAATTAGTGAGCCGCTGATAATTCTATTTCCCGACTGACTCTATAACGAAGCAGAGTCAATGTCGCCGGATGAGGGGAGGGAGCACAAAGGTCACGTGACCTGAGTTGCACTACCTGCGTTCAGAGATGAATCTTCAGGTTGACTACCTGGAGTTCGACCTGGTTCTATTGTAGTGAAAATGAAAATTAACGGTGCTCTGAACTGGTGTTCCGCCACGGAACACTTGATTGTCGCGCCTAACAATTTGATCTCGCGTAATAAATGTTTAAATACTTTTTAGTGTCAGTATAGTGCACAGACGTAATCCTTGAAGGGTTAAATTCGGTCGAAAGTGGATGGTGAGATACTATGCCAGTTTCAGTAAATCTATGGCAGAGGCTTGGCCTGTACAGTGTCGTCAAAGAGGGTGAATAGGGCTGAACAGTTAGTGTCTTTCACAGATGATCTAACCGTGTCTGCAGCCTTTCATCGGAGGATGAAGGCATCGTCTATGCCTCCAGATGGTAGGCTGCAATTTGCTACCTAGATTCTAGGTCCTAGATCACAGATCAAGCTCCTCTAAAGGGCGTGGTGTTTCTTAGCTCACATAGGTATATTGAACGTGTATGATTCCGCTCTTCTAAAATGATCGTTTCTTATGTTCCCAATATTGGCGGATTAAACCTAGAAGAGTGATTTGTCTGACTATAAGACGACTTCCCAGCTAAATGGATTATGTGAATTGATCGGCGGGTGCTGTCTTCAAACGAGATTAAATAGAGCTGACATGAATCAATTCGCTGACCGCTAATTAACCCTCGGATGGCAGGGGTTGAGTCCGTTTTGACTCGGAGTTACAAACGTTCCACCTTCCATCCAAATTCTAATCTTCTTCGTTAGGTATATACTATTTTCCATGTCAAATATACGAACAAGTATAACGAAAGACCCTTGGTTTATTTGATCGAACGCTTTTTGCCAGAGGCGTAGACTGAACCTTCTGAACCATCTACTAAATTTAGTTATTAAGTGTTGCAGATAGTAGAAGTAGGACAAAAATTTTGGTTATCGATAAGGGTCGCACTTCGACGAAACTAAGGCGGTTCAAGAAATTGGGGCCGGAAACTTTTCTAACCACAATACGTGAATTGGTTTCCCATTATGATAAGCGTTTGCTCGTACTCGATAACCATACGAAACCGCACAGAAGCCTAAATAGCCGTACAGTGGACATTTTATGTTCTTGGAAATCATACTTCCTGAAGGAAATACTGACCGAAATAAACATTTGTAATTTATACTTCGTACACATTTTATTTGGTCTAGACATAAGGGAAAGTTTCCTATTAATTTTATCATTTTTCGCGTATCGTGTTCTGTCATATTTTTGCAGTCCCATAAATATCAACTTGACTCCCGGTTTCTTACAATCAGAAAATGTTTATTTTCCAGAAAGCTCCGCAATCTGCTTATCATTGACCGACCCAATAGGTACAATGCCATTGCACGTCGCCTTATCAGCAAGTTCTGTGAACACCTGAGAATATTCTGTGCATCGTTCCATCGAATCCTGACCGTGATAATAATTTCATGGAACGATATCGATGATAATAGAACGCGGCACCCTCTGTGATATCGATTCTCCCACCGCATCCTTCTAATCAAGGAACGAGCTCGCAAAATCGCGCACGATATATACCCGAGGGAAACTCGACACCGTTCGGTTGCGGCGTGTACGCGTACAATGCACTGACTATAACGGTGGCGAATGCAAAAATACAAGTGTATGTCTAAGGGAACGTACAGGGTGTTTCATTATACTTTATCGAGCCAAGATTCAAAATTCGATTCGTACTCTCTCCCCTTATCTGCCGATACCAGTTCCTCGGTTCTGGAGACAAAGGAATGGTGTCGAAGAGTGGGAGATCCGGAAAATGAAGGGAAGCTTTCGTGGGAAATGATTAAATAAATACATTTAGTAGAGCATTCTACAAGGCAACATATGTATCAGTCATTTTCAAGACTTTAGCGTTAAGAAAGAAAATAAATTTCTGTTTCGCTACAGTTTGTTATAATTAGAAAATGTTTATTTTCCGGTAAAGAACCGTAGCGTACTCTTCTGAAATGCATAAAACGATAACCATGCGAACAAACGAGAAATGTCTTCGAATCTCGTCACCTTTTCCCGATAAATAAAAATAAATTGTTGCTACGCACCGGCTCCCACGTCGCTGGTAGAGAAAGTTTCGAGAAAATCTGGCAAAAAGCCGGAGGAAACATTGCAGCTGGCGATGATAGGTGAAGCACCCTGTACACGCGTCGTCTAGAAATAAAAAAAGATGTAAAAAGGGGAAATGAAAAACGGGAAAAAGTATTGTTCGCGCGAGGGGGAACGCCGAGCCAGGTACGCGGTCGCATGTATCCACGCAGAAACACATGAGCGACACGAGACGCCATGGTTGTATCGTGGTCTGCGGTTATCGGATCTATAGCTAGCTATACTACACGTGCACCTCGATTTCATGGCGGATCGAACCTAATAGAAAAATGCGGATTTTCCCCGGGATATTCGCAGGATCCGCCAGGGGACTCAGGATGATCCTGGCCCGCGGAAAACGGTCTATTAATCATCGATCTGCGTCTCCTCCTGTTTTGCATCAACGCGCAGCTGTACGCCGGATCTCGGAAGATTTGTTTCTGACGAAACAGATCAATACGAAAATTAAAGAGAAATTATAGAACTCTTCGTGGTGACGTCACTTTCCGTTTTTAAAAGGCATTGTTCCCGCTCCACGGCGTTTCGATTCGATCCGATAAAGTTCAGCCACCCCCGCATAGTTTCTTGGTTGCAACCGACCGCGAGATGATCGTGATCGTACTTCGGTTCCACGAGTAATCCGGAATCCATTAGTCCAGGTCGGGATAGTCGTTAACGAACTTGCGGATAATGAATTTCCAGCCGGCTAAGGCAATTATTAGCCTTACTCGAGCGAAACCTGCGTACGTGTGCTCGCGTGTGCGTGTGCGTGCGGGTGTGGGTGTGTCTGCTGCTGTTCCGCATTGTCGAATTGCTTAACCATAGTCCAGCGTCCGCGACTACGTGGCCCTGACATTTATAACCCCCAAAAATTTCACGCTCCGAACGCATGTTCGTCTGACGGCAGCAAACAAATGTTCCGGTGATCTTGGATCTCATAAAATGAGCTGGCGAAAATGCAAATTCCCCCCTATAAACCCCTGTTAACCCCTTGCCTCCCCTTTTCATCTCTCGGCTGCGGTAATTAAAACTTCCTCAACTTTAATCGTTTCTTCTAGGACAAAGAAAATATATATATTTATTCTGTACGAAAACTAATTTTTTTTTTACGCGAGAAACGCTCAAATAATTCTTTCAACGATCATATTTACGACGTCGATAGAACATTTTCTGTCGAGGGTAATGCAATATAGAAAAATGCTTTCTTTTTTACGAGCAAGCTTTTATTTTCAGGAATTAATCTCGGCAAACGAGGAGCACTTTTTATGGGCGCAAGTAATTTTCCGCGATTCACCAACCGAGAACCGGAGAATCTCGCGGACCGATTGTACGCGCGGAACTCCTAACGAGCCGTGGCCGTATTAATTAACAATTACGTCGGCAAACGATGCCCCAGTAAGCGCTAATGGGACCGGGATTCGAGTTTTGGGCCGTTTACACGTGTACAGGGCGCGACCGAACGAGTTGACGCGAGGCGAGGGGCCGTGCTTACCGAGTGTGGTAAACAACGGAAACTCGGTTTAATTGTTTTATGGAAATCCGCGGGATTTGCATAACTATTCGGACGTCTCTTTGGGCGGTGCTGCGTCCCGCGAGAGGCTTCCAATCGATGCCAGGACAAACTAGAACTTCCGGCGACTTACGCAATGGGTGGCTCGTCACGCAAAACTTATTCGCCAGTCATTTTATAGCCGAACAACAAATGTCAATGAAAAGACAATAGTGATATAACTATCTTGCACCTGCTAAAATTTACCTAGTCCTGCAAATTCTATTTTCCTCAAGCTTTTTGTCCGAGTATTTGACTTTTCTTGGAGAAAATGGAAACAGCACAAAAACAGTATATTATTTCTGTGCAAGAAAATTCAGGCTAAAATATAAAAAAACTAAGAATAAATAAAGAATGGAAATAAATAAATGCAAGAAGAGGAAGATTTCTTGCAAAATAAATAATTTGGATGAGACAGAATGTGATGAACCTACGATTTTCTAAAATTTGCGTCATAAAAAAAATATGGTTCCGGCCGGGATCGAACTGGCGACCTTCTGCGTGTAAAGCAGACGTGATAACCGCTACACCACGGAACCTCGATACTCGTTCTAGTAGGATTTATGTTTTGCAGAATTAATAGAAAATCAGGAGCCTTAATTTCAATAGACGAACGTGTTTCTTCTAAATGTTTCTTGTTCCAAAAAAGAAATTGTACAAATTTCCGCGAGAACTTGTAATAGTCGTACCTATTCTGATGCTATTAAATCTCACGAGTCCGCAAATGGCGTGTCCATACTTTCCATGGAATAGTTGTTACGGGTCGAGCCAAAAAACGGCACGCAATTTTCGTAACATGGTAACGGTAACAATGTGTCTAGCTCGTTGCGATTCTTCTGCCGCTAACAACAACAATCGGAAATTTTTGAGCGAGCGCGTGTCGCGTATGGAAAAAAAATGAACAAAAGGGTGCACGCACCCGCGAGAATTCATCGGATCAGTTGATTGCACGCTGGGCGGTTCGTTAGAGGGTTTAATGGCTCGTTTTGGGAGAGGCCTTCGCCGGATGAAACGGAATCAAAGATCAGAACGCGGAATATATTCCGTTCCCGGTTTCATAATAACGCGCGCGCGCCTCGTATTTCGAAGCACAACACTGTTCACCGAAATAAAAATGCTTTCCGTATCATCCGGATGCAAGGTATACATAAAGGGGATGATTCCACGGTACATTGAAAAATAAGTACTGAAACGTACAACAAAATGTTATCGTGTCGTTTCCATTCGCATGTAGAGTTGAATTTATAAATATATCGAGTACTCTTGCGCTTGTCGGACGAACACGAGTGGCGTGATCGATAGGATATACTACAGTAATGTCTCCGTACATATTACTGCCAATAACGTAACTGTTTTGTTTTTAATTATTTCTCTACGAAAGTTTCACCGTCACATTCGTGACATTTTTCTGATTAAAATGATACCAAACACTACACAATTCGAATCACATTTACTACGGCGGACGAACTCCGGCTTGGCCAATGCGAACGCTGCGTTCAGCTGTAGCCGCGCTCTGATTGGTCCGCGTTTTTCGCGAATAACTCTTTAACGGGGCCGCGGGGGACATTTTCGCAAAGGGAAAAGTTACTTCAAATGACCTTGGGCATCACCCTTTCAGGCAATAATGATCCATATTGAAAATCTGCAGAGCTTGCTGTGAGATCGGTTCAGAATCGGCAAGACTAATTAGCTCATATTTACTCGTATAGAGGCAGGTATTCGAGGAAACAGCGTTTGATTAGGTGAAGCGGCTGAAACAAGCTCTCGGCGGACCAATCCACTTTTGGCTCGGGCTCGGGCCGTTCGAAACCCGCGATTAGAATCCCGAACAGGTGCATCTCGCGTGGATTCGACGCAGCGATTACGATCGGCGGCCGGTGCCTTTATGGCGGACGTTCGCATTCATCGTGGCGCGGCGCGGCGCACAGAAGCTCCTCCATCTATTTAGGCGAGCAGCGATTGTGCTCGTACGGGCGCGCGGCCGGCGAGAAGCTTTCACGGTGATGAATGGCTGGTCGCGGGCGCGATTAAAGGGACATACGCGTGGAAAGTTATCGCAGCCGGTGCATCCTCGGGCATGCTGCGCCGTCATGATAACGATGAAAAGACGAGGCCTCCACCTACGATGACAGCTCGCGACGACGTTCGCGCCATGATCGCTGGTTCGTGAAAACCCGCCTCCTGGTTTTGCATTCCGAATTAATCCTCGTTTTAAATACGATTTCGATAAGAAGATACTCCGTGGCCGATTCAAGTATCTCGTGTTGTAGGTTCACTGTTACCTGTAACTCATTTCGTGTATAGATTTCACGGTTTAGCTTGAGATACACCCAATTAATTACGGTAATTAGCCATTCTCGCGAATGAAGATGTTGATCGATGCACGGGTTAACAAAACACGCAACAACCTAATAATTCACGGAGCGCGATGCTTGTTCTATTTTATGAATAATTGCATTGATCAACATCTCCACCTGGATCTCTGTTTTATCGGACTGAACGTTTGATTTGTAACGCCGGATTTGAATTGCAGATTCGAGTATATAAACCGGTATTATATTGAACTCAATAATTCAATAACTACGATTTCGTTATCGTTTCATTACCAAATTTCTGTCTGCCTTATCTTATCTGCTGGTAAAGTGATCAAAGGTCGACTCTTTCGTGCCAATTTTGGCAAGTGTTGCAATTCACGCGGAAATTCTTTATTCACCTGCTCTGAGAATATTTCAAAATTTAAACACATGAATTTTCTGTTATCGCTAGATTTGATATGTTTATTTTAGACGGTTAAGAATGATCGAATCTTACTTGTCAAAACGAAACGGAAGAAATTCGTCGGATACAGAGTCCAGTCGTGTGCTCGCTATTAATTAAAAGTACCGGGGGTCAGCAGCAAGTGAACATAAACTTTCCGGAAGAGTTTTCGCGAGTTTTGCGAGTTTCGCGAGCGAGCCGTTTCTCGCGCCTTATTGCAGTTGTTTTATTTGAAGCGCCACGCTTCGTTAATTTGCAATGTCGCGCACAGGCGACGGCTGTTATTTGGTCTGGAGTAAATGGCGGAGAGAAGCTTAACGTTGCACGCTGCAATTGTATTTACTTAATGCTGGACGGGGCGAATTGGCGTGCGCGAACGGATCAAATGCGCGAAAATGCGAAAACATTTTACGGGGAGTCAAAAAGCGGACGAAAATTGCTCGGATATATCTCACTCGTAAAATATAAAAATGGAAATGCTCCGAGTTACTGAAATTCAAGTCGTTTGACAGCCACTCAAACAATAAAATAATTATATGAACCCTTCGCAGGTCTTCGACATTTCGATCGGAATAATCCGTAAAGCGCGCGAGTAAAAATTGAACAGGCATTGTTGAGTGAATAACAATCGAGCCGTTAGCAGCATGTAAAATCCTTTTGTCTCGCGCCGTAGCCTCAAGAAAATTCTTGTTACAGCCGCGGGAACACAGTCGAATAAATCGGAATAAACGACGCTGTCCTCTTTCCCTGTTTGTGAACGTTGCCGAGCACGCGTCGCCGAGTAAAATTCAAATCGAATCTGAATCGAAGCGCGGTACTCCCCTGATGGGCTGGACTTGGGGGAAAAAAAGTCTTCCGAGTCCGTTGATCGGATGGTTTGCAAATAACCGCGCCTACGATTCGATGGGGGCGATGTTGCATCGCGAGGTTCTCTCTCCCATGAAGAGACCTATGGGAACCGAGTGTGTTCCGTGAATCCAGTCAATCACGGCAATTTACATCCGGCGGGGTTCCCTTCGGTGTCCTCCTCCTCCCCCGTATCCTACGCGTTTTCTATTATCTCTGTCGGCCAGCCGAACCGTACCTTTAGCGCAAATCACGTCTGATTGAGGTTTCAATCGGAATTCGTGAATAGAACTTGATTTACTGGCGCGCGTACACAGCCCGGTTGCTTGCTTGCTCGGTTGCTCGGTTGCTCGGTTGCTCGGTTGCTCGGTTGCTCGGTTGCTTGTTCCCCGTTGCCAGCCACCGAAGATCACTCTTCCACCCTCCCGTGTGTTTACGTTGGAATAGCTTGTTAATGAGTCGAGGACGAAATTATTAATTGTCGGCTGAGTGGGAAGGTCCTCGCGCCGGTTAATTTATTTTTTTTTTTATTAAGCATTTGAAACCCTTCTGGATTTATTTCGCTTTACAGGAATAATATACACTAAGGAGCACAACTGATTACACATGATTTTTCACGATTTTCGACTTAAAATCGCACTTTTATTATTTCTTTTCGCGATTCCGACCAATTCAAATTTTTGTCAAAAATTTTGTACACCTCGTCTAATAAACTAATCCTTCTAACTTCTCAATAACATTCAAGTCATTTGATCTAATTTGAAAAAAGTTATGTTGTTTCGAATAGTGTGTCATCAGTTTTGCTCCTTACTGTAAGTGGGTACAATAATATACAACGGGGGTACAACAATACAATAACAATGTCCGTTAACACTGAATATGCAGATTACAATTTTTGAAAAAAGAATGAATACTAAGACAAGCTTCAATATCTGGCTTCGCTATGAGTGTGTCTACACTCATACTGTGCCTACACAAGTAGGGCATTTGTTAGCATGCGTCTTTGTGGATTATACAATTCGCGTTGCCATATTATATGATCAAGGGTTGCGCAGTCCCGATTGCATCTGCACTGGCTATCATTGATAATGCCTACCCGCGCCAGTGAAGCAGCCAGGTTATAGTGATCGGAACGCATTCCGTTAACTGTAACAATAAAGCTTCTCCCTAGTTTTAAATGGGCGGACCAGGGAACAGAGCTTTCATCAAAAAATTTTTTAAAGAATTTTTTACCCTTAAAGAAACCTTGGTTTTTTATAACCTCAAAAGTACGATCTTTGGCTTGTTTTTTAAACTTCTCAAATAAATCAGTCTAGGCAACCGCGCGCCGGTTAATTAACACTAGAATACTTTATGATAACAGCAAGATTGAATTTGCTCAGGTTTCGTACGATTTTTATGGAAACATGTACTCCAAAGAAGAAATATATTAAAAAATTTCTCGTGAAAACGTTTTCATAGTTTCACTAATCGTGAAAGAAAAAATCATCCACCAGTCATTTTGACTGGTTCGGTAGTTCCAGTGTTAACAGATATCGTGTGATCCCAATGTAGAAAATTGACGACCTCGTATCTTGCGTACAATCAGATCGCAGAGGATTACACGCGCAGAAAGGATTAAAACACCTCAACAAATTAATTTTCCTTTTATTCATATAATTTCGCATCAGTGTTTGCCAAGACCACCGATGCGTTGCGTTTCGAAACCCTCGTATCCCTTGCTATTTTCATTCGAATGCCGATACCTGATGAAAGCTATACATCGGGATTACACAGATCGTAAATCCATTATTGTAATCGACGTGTGTACACGTGCCGAGGAAAAATTGCGTGGAACCGGGTACGATTCGCTCGGCGTTTAACATCGTTTGCCAGCGTTGCGATTCGAGCATTATGAAACGCACAGAGAGAGAGAGAGAGAGAGAGAGAGAGAGAGAGGGGGGGTGGGAGAGAGAGAGAGAGAGAGAGAGAGAGAGAGAGAGAGAGAGAGAGAGAGAGAGAGAGAGAATATTTCAGCGTCGAAGCACGGGACACAGGAGAGAAGCAAAAAATATTGCAATGCCGGACCGGTTGCTATCGAGACTCCCATAGCAAGCCTCTCGACAAAGGTTCGGGCTTTCGCGAAATGTTTGATCAAATCGAATCCACGGTACCATTATTAATTGGCCAGTGTTTGCCCAACTCGTACCGATACGCCTGTATCCGACACGCGAAAAACGTTCAACGTTCAATTAGCAAGCAAAACTATACAGATCGTATATAGTACATTCTAATCTACTCCCGTTAATTTGGGTTAATTGAGGATAGGCAACAGTGTTAGCCCAGGGCTCCAAAAGTCCGCCGCTGCGTTCGACAGATGAAAAACTGGCGTGAGCTCTGGCCTTTAAACCAGAACGTAAACTTTTTTATTATTAATTCTGTTTTTATGAGACTTTCACCAGTATATTGAAGACATTAGGCAAGGTATCGATTTGCCGTAAAACGATGGAATTTTTATAAAAATGTGAAAGCCCACAGCATTTATTTTTATAGTTGAAATATCTCTTTGAATGATTGCTCTCAGCTGTTACCACCGGATATTTGTTCAAGAACGGTTCGCGTTCGTCCGGGAAATAAAAAAAAAATTGTTTCAAACCCCGCCGACAAATCCGGCTGGTGCTGGAATCTCGAAAATGATTAAAACCATCGTACCGACGATGGCATTTTTGAGTATCAATATTTACCCGTGTTGTTTGCCGTACGCGGTACCGATTCCCCGTTTCGTCCGAGCGATCGCGATGAAAGGATCAGTTTTCACCGGAATTTTGTTATCCGATTTTTCGTAGCTGAAATTCGCCGGTACGGTGCCTGGCAGTCAGTCGATTAACGTAGGCGCAAAATTCATGGGCGCTACAGCCCCGTGTCTGCGCACACGTTGCGCGTCAACGCATACTCCCTGGTCTCGGCAGAGCGGGCCGATATTTTAACGAAAGACTCATTAACAAGTCGTCGTTTCTATCATTTATTACGCACCCCGACATATTGATCTCGCGACGATCGTTTTATAGTCGCGAATTATCCGCGTTCGCATAATTACGCCCGAAGCGCGCGGAACGTCGAATTTTAACGAATACCTTTGAGTTTTGCCCGCGAATAATTATTCTCCGACGCGCGTAATTTGTTCTTGCCGAACTTGATTACCATCGTATGCAAATCCTCTGAAATTCGTTTGTCCACGGAAAACCCGATTTTCTGTAACCCGTTAATGGGTCACGGATTCGCGTGTAAGCTGCTTGGGAACTCATTAATGAAAATAATTTGACGTCCGAGTCGAGATTCGTTTTAATTACACAAAACGATCTGGGGAAGAATGAACTCGATTATTCTGAAATATCGTAAAAATGTGCAAAAGACAAGTAACACCGAGTTCCCCGTAAAAATCTTTTGATCCGATTAATAATTGAGGCGAAGGATTCAAGTAAAATCATTTCCTCGACGACGGGAAATGCGGTATGCGGTACCGTTGCGTCATGGAAGGAGCAGCGAAGGAAAAGAGGCGACGCAGGAAAGGGTAAAATTTTTGCAGAAGAGAGGGGTTTCATTGTTCGGCGACAGGATTACGCGCACCGCCGGACACGACAATAAACCGGAAGAAAATAATGGCACTTACGATTTACTGGCTGGACAACGATAAAGGAGGAGCTACGGCGCTCGTATCGCACGTCGGACACACCGGTGCGCCATTGGAGTTTTAATTTGTAAGCGTGCGCCCGATATGAACCCGGCAAAACCTAGGAAAAGGAAAGGCACGTCGGCGCGCAGCGATATGCACCACGTGCGCATCGACGTGTTCTTAAGTGCCGCGGGGAAAACTCGTTCGGAACAATGACCAGGAGAAGAGTTGGTATATCTTCCTGTTATCGGCTGCAGCCCGAGATCGTTGCACCGTTTATTGCACTCGGCCCGAGCCCGACCCGATACCCGAAATCGTGCTCGAGTTACGACCGATGGTTATATGATCGCTGTGTGCGAATTAACCTCGTAAAAGCTCTCAGTCGAACACCAGGCCTCGAAAGTGCCCCGGAACTTTTGAATGAACTATTTCAACATTTATTGCGCGCAGAACTTTTTCAAATTATTGTTTAAAGCCGAGACCCGGCGGCGTTCGGGACAGAAATCGTAACTCCTAATCAATTTTCGACACAAGTACCGTAATACTTTTTTTTAAAGAGAATAGAAAGATTTGCATAAAAAGAAAAGCGTCGGCTAACGGCACGTAAGAATTTTTTAGGGTCCTCGGACAGCTGGAACAGATGCTAAACCGTGTGTCGCAGCTCGGTCGCTGTTGTCACTTAACGTTAAACCGAGTCGAGCAAAGTTAAACCCTGAAGATGAACACGTTTACGGGGTTGGCCGAGTGTAACCCCGCAGTGTTTGTTCCTCGCCTGCAAAGGATTTCGAAATTGAACCCCGCATAATTCCTCGAGGGCGCGCCTGCGCTCGCGAATAACTTCTTCGCCTAAAACCAGGAAACTTGGCTCGTTACTGCCACGAAAGTCAGGGCTTGTTGTTATGCACCGACAAAAATAGATTCTGCGGGAAACACTCGACGGCCACTTATGCGAACACGCACCTGGTATGAGCAATGAAAACTGATTACGCAATTGTGTTGAACTGCTTCAACAACGAAAGAAACACCGAGCAGATCATTTGCAAAAGTTTTGAAAATCAACAAGCAATTACTGCTTTGTGAAAGTTTGTTCGTACACTAAGTCTACACAATATACAGCAATATTCTTATCATTATTAAGTTTAAATAAAATATTCAATGTATGAATTATTTTTTGGAACGACCTAACGCGCTTGCTCCGACCCGTTCGCTTGGAAGGAAAATTATAGGAAAAGCAAGATACGTATCAGCGTATTACCGGAGCGTGTTCCGCAGACAGCCGTCTCGGAGCGAGTGTGTACGGTTAACCGATTTCATGGTGCCATTGTAACATACGCGGCATACGTACATACACGGGGGGTAGCAAATATTTGCGTTCGCTAACGAAGCAAACATCGGTTGGTTGTTGCAGAAGTAGAGGAGCGGTCCGGCGGGAAGGCGCGCGGCGGTAAACTAGCGCGTCGTGCGCGCTCCTTCAAGGAGGACTTCCTGGAGAAGCTCTCCCAGATGCGTTCCCCGGTCAGCGGAAGCGGGGGCGGGGGCAGCGGGGCGGCCACGAGGGCGGCTTCGCCCTCCTCGCCGCGGACGCCTAGGGACAAGAACGCCCCCGTCTGCGCCACCGACACCGCGGCGACCGCCCTCGACAAGAACCCCATCCGTGACCTGCACATCCACGTGCGACAGGTGCAGCTGGCGCTGCTCCACTTCAGGGACGTTGTCTGGAAGAAGAAGCTCGAGATGCTGCCGGGAAACGGCACCATCGTCCTCGACACCGTCACCACGATACAGTCCGTGCTGAAATCCTATCTCCTTTACGAGAACAGGTGAGAACCGTTCCTCCAGCTCAGGCCTGGGCAACTGGTGGCTCGCGAGCCACAAGCGGGTCCTCCCCCCACTCCTGAGGCCCCCCACCATACTCCTTTGGAGTGTGGAAGGAGATGGAAGCACGCTAGGCTAACATAAAAGGATCAGTGGTGGGGGAACCTACACACTGGTAGGTCGAGAAGCGACGGCGGGGAAGAAGTTGCCCAGGCCTGCTCTAGGTCATTACGGGTGAACGGGCTAATTTAACCCCTTGCTTTTTGTGATTATAATAATTAGAAGTTCTTCATCGTTCAGAATTTCGTAGAAAAAACAAGATAATATTCATTGTATGCCTTTTTCTCCAAAGGATATATATCAAGTACGACAAAATAGAATTTTATTTCGGTTTGGAGGAAATTAGTAACTCTGTTCAGAATCTTCATCGCGAGTCTGTCTCGATATTGTATGGCAAGGGGTTATTCAAGCAATCATTGTAATGACACGAAGAGTTTTTCTAACTCTTGAATAGAAAGTATGTGCCAGGCGACCGATCTGATGCTATTGTTGTTTTGATTATTATTATTGTAGCTCCGCTCTGGGTTCAGCGACGGATCTAGTCTATCAGACACTAGCGCAATTGTTACAGCTCTGTGATGAGGTATTGCTGCAGGGCGATCAATCACCAGCGTTGGACACGGAGCACGTGACGCACGTCATAAGAGTAGTTGAAGAAGCTGTGAAAAATTTGGTTGCCCTGGCGAACGAGAAGATCGCCAACAGACAGAAACCTGCAGCTGTCGCTGCTAACAACAGGTATCAACAGATCCATCTTCGTTTCACTTACGAGCGAACGATCCCAACGAACAGATTTCGATTTTAACGAACTGTTGTACTATGACAGCGTAATGACAGGCTCTTAATGATAAATATGAAATATCGGTCGGGCATGCTTGGTGGTTTCAAAGATATTGACACGTGAATATCTTTGCTGTTGAAAGAAGTCTTTGAACTATACACGCACACAGTATAAAACCGTGGTAAAATTGAAGTCGAACAGTTGGGGTTCTTTCCCTTGCTAGAGAAAAATAGACTACTGGAAATGTTTATTGTAAGATCCGAATATATAATTCTCGTGGCTTACTTAATATGAATACTGAGATACTGCATTCTTGCTAATTAGTAGAGCTATAGACATTGAATAGAAATTGTTGAGCGCCGAGAATAATCGAGTTAGCGTGATGCGATAAATATTGCCAGTAGCGTAAAACCATTTTGATATTTTTTTGTGTCGTCATGTACCAATGAAAACTTGACAATGATTGAAATGATTTCAGAACGTCGGGTTATGGGTCGGAATTGACGCCACAAAGAAATTCCTTACCCGATATTCCGCTAACCCCGAGGGAACGGCAGATTTTAGAGCAGACCGCTGCGACTACTAGTCTGGTCCGTAGTTCGCATAGTTCCGAGTCGATTTTAAAGGATTCTAGTCCACCCCCAAAACCACCACTCCCTGAGAGGTAGTTCCCTAAGCTTCTCATAGTAGCGATCAGTGTGAGGCAAATTATAAGCGAAACGAAGACCTATTGTCATCACCAAAACTTTATTTTCCCCGAATTAACGATATTCCCGAATATTTTACAAGTGCTGTGGACTGAATTAATTTATTGATCGTTTTAGTCTGTTTCTCGAAAGAACACATCTGAAACACAACCATGGTCATAATAGCTGTCCACTCCACTGTCGCTGCTTCATACCTATGCAATATGGGAGTGGAGTGGGCAGCTATTATGACTGTGGTCTTCTTTTGAAAAGCAGTGCATAGTAAATAATTGCGGATGGCAATCGTTTAATTGATTTAAAATAACACGTTATAAATCATTTCAACAGGCAAACTTGTTGGTTCGTTTAGGAACAATTACTTGAACTGCGGATCAAATTATTTTTACAATTACCATTTTGAGGACAGAGATTTTTTAAAATATTGTAAGCTTTCTCTTCGGTGTACTAGATCATGTATCAAAATTAGAAATATTGAAATGAAAGGATGCGCCGCGTTTTTGTTATTTGAATTTTTTCTCGCTCGTGTACGACAGAGAAATGTGTAGCAAGTTATTATAAATAAATTGGCACTATATGTATCACAAGCAACCGCCACGGATGTCCAATTCAATCCTGTTTGGGTTGTAAGGTCCAAGATTGACTCGTCGTGGGACGCGTTTATTCGGAGTGTCACCAGCTAAATTAATTTTGAGTGACTGATTCAAATATAAAATAAGTGATGTGTTCCATGATTTATGCCGTAGATGACACTTTAAAAGAGTAGAGAGTTATACTTACACAATTTAATCCGTTGCAATCATATTACTTTTATTTACATTAAAACAAAGCAAACCAAGAAACGAAATCAAAGAAACAAATTCGCAAACATTTTCAAATATCTTATAGATACATAATACAATATTTTAAAAATGCACAAATATGTCCTTTAATAAATAGATTCAGTCCTTCCTGGGGTTGTGGTATCGATTAGAAAAAATCAAAAGAATGTATAAAGCATTGCATCAGCAACAAAGCTTTGTTAAATGCCTCACACTGACACAAGCATGCACTGTGTATGTAGTATTAGTATCATTTTACGCTGAAGCGGATCACTTTCTGAACAGGATATTAAAAGTTAATACTTTTGTTTAAGTTTTTGTTACGAACTTTTTACACTAAAGCGCATCGAAGAGCTGATTGGCTTAATTAACTTTGAACTCCTCATCAAAGTTTCCTTTCAGAATATTCTTCGATCAAGAATGTTTCAAGTAAACGAGTTCGACAACAACTACTCATAAAAAATTAATCCATCCACGTTGTTATAATAATATTAATATTTCACCTCTCCCGGTTCTCTCGTCAGCAATTTTTTAAATCCTAAATAACGATTCCATTAAAGATAATCCATTTAAAATAATCCTCCATTAAGACCCATTCAATCTCTTTCGGTGGATCTGCATTATTGAATTCTATTCACATTTCAGTCATAAAAGAGGATTTCACGGATACGTTTAATTTATTTTTCATCACTGTTTCCATTTCTATATGGATCTTAGGGTGTCTACAAATTTTTAGAAATTGAAATATTCATAGTACTGTGATAAACCAACTTTTTCTTAAATTATAAAGACTTGTATACCTTTGTTGAAGTTGACCTGAAAACAACTGCCCCGCTGAAGGAAATATTGTTGACTTTTATACGGTTTCGTATCGTTAAAAATGACAGAGATATTTTCGATGAAAATATCAGGTGACTCGCTCTGTGTAGATATAAGTCATCCGATTTCATTGCTTGGGACTTGATAAAATATTCGATAACTGGAAAAATTCGCAGAAGACGGCTAGCGAGACTTTACAAAACCGCTCGTAAGAGTCCAGAAAGTGATCCCTTCGGCGTCTAATGAAATTCTCGGCGATTGAGAACGGTATTGATATTTCAGAACAAATGTGTGTCTGTCGGAGGAAAATAGCTCTTCCGGGACACCGCCGCCGTTGCCCCCGAAACGGAGAACGCGGGCTCAGCAATTGTTGGAGGAGTCCGAAGGTCTTTTAGCGTCTAGTCTTGATAGGGTCTCCCTGCGAAGTCGATCTCCAGAGGATTCGTCGTCACTTTTAAGCGCGTCGGCTGGAAGTTTGGATTCGGCTCTGAATCATTCTCGCGACGAGGACGAGATCAGAGCGATCATGGGACCAAACGACGAGTCTCTGAACGACAGTATGGATCTCAGCCTAATGGCTACTATTCAAGGTAACTGATTTTCGTTCGACGGACACTCCGTCGAGTGGTCAAATAATCTTTCTTAGTAACAACACACTTTATACATCAAAATATTAACGATAGCTTTCGACAAAGTCGCGTAGTTGTTGTAAGAAAATAAGAGGAGCTTGGTTTGGAATTATTCTGGGTTGCTTCAAGTCTTCGAAGAAGTAAATTTTATTACTAAATTCTATTACCAGGTTATTACCTACAATTTTCTAATTAGATGCTCCTATTAATCTTGCCTAGAGTAAGAGGGACCCAATTACTGTGGGGGTACCAATTACCGTGCCTATATTAATCACACTCATTTTTAAAGCATAATAAATATTAAAAGAGAGACATACATATGTATTAACTGATTTTAATGAAAAACGTTTAATAACTCTTCTTTGGCATTCATTAAGCTTTAAAAATAATTAAGATAGACACGGTAATTGGTACCCCCACAGTAATTGAATCCTTTACTCTAGTTTATAAAATCCCAGAACACTCAGATAACAAGGACTAAAAGTCCCCAAGAAGGTTACGACAGAATTCCGCAAGTGCGTTCCCATATGTGTCCAGAAGAACTCGGTACACACGCCTCCTTACTCAGCGAAATAATTCTGAACCGCGTTTGACTGAATCGTCAAGCCAGTCTTACTAGGAAAGCCCCAGAGTACAGATCACGCGGACCTGCTCGTTAAAATAGTCAGTTTTCACTAACAAGCCATACAAAACCATACGAAAAAGGTAAAATTCTCTATACACAATATCATGGAAAAATCTCATTATTTAATCATACGCATTAACAATTTGACCGCACAATTTGACGTTGATCATATACGGTTCTCACAATTTCTCTACCAAGCTTGAACGTCAATTTTCATTACAGTCTATGAAGTTAATCAAATATTATCGATATTTATTATATTATAATTGATATTATTTAAGTTAATCATATATTTAATATTTAATTCACTTGTGTATTTAATATAATGTTTGCTTACATATTTCATCTCTTTCACAGGCATGCAAGTCAATGGTACTTCAAACTGTAGCTGCTGGGACGGTTCCGAATCGAGTATACCAAGCACAATGCTGTTGGGTCAACAAACTCCCCAAGAAATGCTTAACGCGTTCACCGGTATGCGACACAAAATTCATTTTCGACGAATACCAATATCACGGTAACGGGAGCAAGTGACGTCACGCATTTATAAGCGCTAAGAAAAATGTATGAGCTAAAATTACGCAAGAATTCCTCAAATAGCTACTGGAGCAGGTAGCGTAGGCGTCAGACCTTCTGACTACGCGAATATACAGTATCGTACAGATCTTCATCGAAGTCGGTGGGAATCCGTTAGCATTCTTTTTCTCGATCAGTCTGGAACGATCAGTTCAATGATAATCAGAAATCCGTCATGTCGGTCGACTGGGAAACTGTGAAAGCTCTCCTCCGTAAGAAGGATCATTCTCAGATGTTTGCCAACGCAAATTTATCTTGAAACAAGGCATCCTCGACACGTTACGGTGCGTGATACGGCAATCGTGTTTCAGGTATAGAAGGGAAACTGGAACGATTATCCACCCAAACGCAAGAGTCCGGTGTGGTATCCATGCACTCGCAACGAAGTTCGTCCCAAAGTTACACCACCTCCAGCATCGCATCCAAAAGATCATCCCAGCAGAGTAGCATTAGTTACAACTCCCAGACGTTAAACTCGCAGCAGCAATCGTTCTCCCATACCAAGATGTCTTCTGACAGTAACGGGTCCATATTCACCCAGAAGACAATGAGTAGTTCGAAAAGTACCATTAGCACAACAAATATATCTGGAAACGGGGACCCTGCGTTGCTGGAGAAACTGGTAAATGTGGGTGTTGCATGCTCCTCCCTGTTGTTCTCTTTTTAATAAGAAGCCCAGTCAGACGTAGCGTCGCACAATTTGTAAATTATTCTATAGTAGATAAATACATTATCCAACAGCTGTACGCCAAGTAGTCGACCGAAAGTTAATTTTTAAACGTTGTCAGTTTTCCGTTAATTACGCCATTTATATTTGTTATAACAGCTTTGTACAGTTTCTCTTTTGTTTATTATTTCTGCAATTCCTCGTGAATAAGTCATAACTAAACGGCAGATTTTTATGCATTTAGAACTTATCGAATCCTTGAAAAAGAGTAAGATAAAATTCTGTTTCACTTCGATTTCACGGTTCTCAATGGAGAAAAATTGTATAAAAATCCGCAGTTTGTTTGTAACTAAACTGCGGATTTTCTATAGTTATTAACGGTACTCTGAACTTGTTGAAGCCGTTAAGAGAAGAAATACATTTCTATTGAACTTCCGCTTGTTGCAATTGATGCAGACAATTTTGATCTTGCGTAAGGACCCGCAGTCTAGTTATGACGTTAGCTGAAGTTCTGTATCAACTTCAAACTTACATTGTTTTTGTATTATGTAGGAACTAGAGTCGATTTCTGTGTCAGACACGAACGGCGTGCCCCCGGCATTGCCGGAGAAGCGTTCGAAACGTAGAAAAGAGCGTCAGCCGTCGCAGTACGACAATGTACCTGAGAACGAGCATTTATCAACCTGTAGTTTACATACCAGTAACGGCGACAGTCCGGATGCCAGTAAACCACCGCCGCTTCCGCTTAAAAAGAGACACAGTAAGTCGAACTGTAATTAACAGCGAGGACAGTAATAAAGCAATTGACGACCAGCCCTCGAATCCACGCTGTGTCTGCTTTATTACCGTCCGATATAGATCTTAGATTGTAATCGATACGGTACAGTGAGAATAGATTACTGTTGAAAATTGAGTTGGCGCGGAGAAAATTGTTGTAGAAAATATATTGGATAGATGATATTTTAGAGTAGATGCTCCGAAATCTGTTCCTGGTAGTAGGTTAAAACTGATGAAATATTTTGTATCCCCCAGTGTTCCAATCAGTGGCATATTCTGGTAAGTGGGGTCCTGCCCACACAAAATCAGCTATCCCACAGCAAACACTTTCACGCTAAGTTGGAATCCTTCGTTTCACGCATTAATACACGATTTTAAGCTCCTAGCTTCTTTGCGGCATGTTTATGATCTTCCATTTATTCTCTCATTTTTATGAAAATGATTTGATACACATCATTTGGTTTTGATACCGAGCTTGGACATTTTATTCATATCTTTAGCTTTCTTCGTGGCTTGTCTTTAATTAATTAATGCGACATTAAAAACCGGACAATAATATTACTTTTCCTTACCGTGTATTAACATCGAATTTGTTGGACAATTGAGAAGGAAGCAAAGCAATACTCTCCGAATTTATTTAGTTATTCGTGTTTAAGGCACATTCTTAATGCACTTCTTTGGTTTGCTCGTAATGGTTCTGCTGCGAGTTCTAAATTTCATTAACAATAGAAACTAATCTTGAGCTACCCGCGTGGGCGTCGGCATTGTTTCACTAATTGACTTGACCTTTTCTGGCTAATAGTCAGTTAACACTTATGCTTCTTCAACTGGAACAGCTCCAGAGAGTTCAGTTTCCACCTTCACGATTATGTGTGAAGAATCCGCGAAACAGAACGATTTCGCTCTAGTACTGCAGTCTTAGAAATGAAAGCAGTCTTGCTTGTGTAACGCCTGTTTTCTACATAGTGTTTGATCCCGGAGAACCGAATTGATCGTCTATGCAAAAATGTTGTTCAAAAGATTGCATTCTCATTCCAGTAAGTTGATTAGAAACTTTGCGTGCTCGAATTTTCTCTAACATTTAAGTCTCAGGATACACGCTTGTGCATCAGTGTTTTTTCTGTATTTTATTCACCTGCGCTTTTAATACTTTTTATAACATAAATCATGCTTGTATCTACCATATGTATTATACATATCATGGAATCACATTTTTTTATTTACCTTTTTATGTTATTACACCATTCGCCGTCCAACGTATTATAGAAGTTACTCAAACTTGCTCGTGTCTATTTCAGTTATGGCGTACATGGAGATGTTTGGGAACTGTTCCCACAGTAACAATGACTTCATCTCTGGTCTTGGGACTCGCCATTCGGTGGCAGCTTATAATTCAATGCAAGCGGAATGGCAAAAACACGAGATGGCCCTTACCACCACCCAGTCGTGCTCCTTCATGGCGCACACTATGGCTACGTTACACGACAGCTCAAAGTATGTGATTTAATGTGCACAGGTACATCGCGTCGTGACACTGCGTACATGCATTCCGGTTTTCTTTCAGTACCTCCATAACTATGACACCGCCGGTAGCTGAAATAACAAATAATTCTAGTCTCCCACCCGCATTGCCACCAAAGAGATCCCGTTCCATTAAATCGAACGCAACGCCCCCGCCCATATCACCGAAACCTACCGTTAGTATGCAAAGTATACACACAATTGACCCCGTAGTCACTTCGACTCCGGTCAAAACAGAAGAGACTGCGTGCACGCATGAGAAGAAAGAACTCACACCTTCGACTCCAGTGAAATTGGTGAGTACCCTATCAGTTGTCAAAGTATACCAGACGAGGACACCCTTCAAGAACTAATAACTTCTGTAAAATTGGGCCAAATTGAGTTTTTTTTTTTTTTTTGTTGAGGTGTGGAATGTTTCTAACGTCTCCAAAAAATTCGTGTCGTTTGGTCCAATTTTAAAGAAGTTATTAGTCCTCAAAGGGTGTCCACGACTGTACACCGGCGAGCTATTCTTTAATTGTGAATGTCTCGTTTTTCAGAATAATGTTACCTTAGAAACGATATTGCCATCTTCAAGACCCGCGAGCAATGCTCTGTCGTCGATATCGGTTGACGAGAACACTCTTGAACTGAGAGACGTTGACCAGGACAAGTATTCTTCAAGCATTCTCGAGGAATTGGATGTCACCAAGTATTTAGTTTTTAAGAAGCCTGACGAAGAAGGACCAGACATACGGGGAGGACATCCGGATGCACTGCTGATCCATGCAACCAAAGCCAATAAACACGGTAAGCGCGGTAAGCCTTCATCGTTCTAAGAAATTTATCATTAATGAACGTTCCTGAAAGAATATAATCATTGCATTTCTTTCATGCTTCTTAGATGAGAAGGAGTCAGGTCAGTCAGTACTCCGTTCGGCGTTTGTTTTAAATTTGTACAACTTCAACATTAGGCAGTAACAACAGAAAAAATTGGATATAATATTAACGAATGCCTATCTTTTTACAGATTTCCTATACCAAGAAGCATTCTTAACAACGTACAGGACCTTTATGCAGCCACTCGAACTAATTCAGAAATTACACAGACGTCGTCAACAATTCTATTGCTCTGCTGACGTCGTTGAACAAAGGGCAGCTCGCGAGGCATTTGCATTACTAGTTAGAGTCGTTAGTGATTTAACGTAAGCCATTCCTATATGAATCGTAATTCTGGTAATCAGGAACAGCTTAAGAAAATATTGTACTTTTCTAGCATATCGGACCTCGATGATACTCTCCTGCAGACCTTAATGGAATACGTGCTACAACTAGTATGCACCGGCGATCTCACCATGGCGAAGGCTCTGCGAGTGAAAATTTTAGAGAAACATCAAGCGAAACAGTTGCAGTCAGCACAGCCAATCCTCTCGTCGCTGAGCGTGACAACGAAGCAAGCTTCTCTTCTCGATTTCAAGAGCGAACAGATAGCTGAACAAATGACGCTGCTAGACGCCGATTTGTTTATGAAAATCGAAATACCGGAAGTGTTGATCTGGGCCCAGGAACAGAACGAGGAACGAAGCCCGAATCTAACCAGGTTTACGGAACACTTCAACAAAATGTCGTACTGGGCCAGATCGAGGATTCTCGAGCATAGGTTAGAGAACGAGGCGAAGGATAGAGAGAAATACGTGGTTAAATTTATTAAAATAATGAAGCACCTTAGAAAGATCAACAATTTTAATAGTTATCTAGCCTTGCTTTCTGCACTGGATAGCGCGCCTATTAGAAGGCTCGAGTGGCAAAAGCATATTACAGAAGGCTTGAAGGAATATTGTGCTCTTATCGATAGTTCTAGCAGTTTTAGAGCCTACAGGCAAGCTCTGGCTGAAACGCAACCGCCGTGTATCCCGTACATGTGAGATCCATTTTCAATACAATTTAATGACGACGTGCTACAGTAATTGATAATCGAATAAACATCCTGTCTATTTTCAGTGGTCTCGTATTACAAGATCTTACGTTCGTGCATATTGGAAACAGTGATTTATTACCCGATGGCACTATTAACTTTTCAAAAAGATGGCAACAGTTTAATATCGTTGAAAATATGAAAAGGTTCAAAAAAGGGTACGGTCGTCTTCCTGTGTTTTACATTCCATTCACTTATTTTTATCAGTTGTTACCGACCGAGGTTTGTCGACCTTCTCGGCCCCTCACGGGGTATACCCCGCGGTAGTGGGGATAATTCCGCGACATTTATCAGCCATGCCTCGGCGACATATATAGAGAATTCACTATATGCAGTTAATGTCTTCTGAATGCAACCTGAATTTATTAATCTGGTAATTCTTTGTTGCAGGAGATACTCGTTCAAGAAACACGAACGTATAATAACGTTCTTCAACAATTTCAGTGATTTCCTCTGTGAGGAGGCGATGTGGCAGATTTCAGAGAGCATCAAACCGCGTGGAGGTAAAAAGACCCAGTCACAGAACTAGAATATATCTAACCCTTTCACTGCCTGCGTCTCGAAATCGAAAGGCTGAACCAATGAAATTAGATTGTTTATATCTATTTATGGTATTTAGATAATCGCTTAATTGCAAAACCAAACGAAAATTATACAACACACCGAAGGCAGTGAAAGGGTTAGCTCGGTCTACACCGTTTCAACAGCCTCTGTGAGGTTGTATTTTACTTTACGGGAATTTTAATATTCAGTCCATAATCGAGAAGTTGAAACGCAAAAGCTAAGAAGCATGTGTTTAGATTAAATTGAGACTTGATGTATTCATTTCATTTAATATATTAATCGTGTTATGCGAATATCGATTGAATCGAAACGTCGAAAGTTGTGAGAAGAGTTAGGGAGACTCTAAATGAATTAGATAGATCAAATAATGTCTCAAGCGCATTTTTGTAGATATTTTTTCCTTTTGCCATAAGATAGTGTGGAAAATTATATTTGCTATGGAACCTACGCAACATTTACTTAAAAAGAAAAAAAAACAATGCAGCTGTAATGATGCTTAACATAGCACAAAGGGCGAGAAACCCTCACTTTAAGCTATTCTATATGTATGTCTATATGAGAACTATTTATTTATTTCCTTTTGATCAGCGAATTGTAAAAAGTAGTGGATGTCCTTCATTTTTTTTTTAACTTATTTAGATATATATATATATATATATATAAACGTCCATTATATAGCTTTAATGTAGGTAGAAGAACTTTTCGAACGTCAACAGTGAACTGTTGACTGCGCAAGGAAGAAACACCAATAATTCCGTTAATTATTGTAGAACCATCGTTGGCTTCGGATAAGCGCCTGATCGTCGCGCTTCTCCGAGCACATGGTACGACTTGATCGTAACTGTTACATATACTATTGTATATGATTATATAGAAAACCACTTTTTGTTGGGAACTTGTTAATAGGTATCCAAGCTTTTTCAGCTTTAAGTCGAGCGGTTACCTAGAGGTATAGGTAAATTAAGTATGAAATGGAAAACCACAATCGTAACGGCAGAATTGAATTGAAAAGTTTTGAACATCACCTTCTATTTTATCGCGTTTCGAAAAAAGACTTTTTGTATCTTTTAATACTAGCGATGCTACGTTTAATAGCTTTCTCGACTAGGCGAAAGTGAGAATTCTGTTTTCTTACATGTAAATACATTCCGTTAGATCGAAGAAATCTGATCCAAGTCGATTTACCGTTATTCAAGAAACAATTCGCGTCTCCGTTAAATTTATCAGAACTTAATAGAGTGCATCAAGTTTTAAATCTTCTAAAATAAACGACACCGCTGTAATGATAATGGCTGTCTGTGTGCCTCATATTATAGGATGAATGAATATCTGCCTATTAATTAATATTTCTCCGGTTATTGTTTTCTTTCTTTTTTTAGAAATAAATGTCTTGTATACAAAACACTCGACGACAGAACTATGATAACCGGGCTTAAGAGAATTTAAAGAGGTCTCTGTCGTTTGCATGTTAACGCGTTCCGTGTGTGCGTCGACAACGGGTTGTCGCACGGATTTATTATTCACGTTGGAAAGGCCTAAGCAGTTGATAAATTAGTGTCGGTCTATAAACATACGCAAGTTTATTGAAATACTTACCAATACTTAAAACGTCGTGGATGGAAAGCAGAATAGCCCACGATTAGTCACCAAGGTGTAGTTAGAAGTTTGCTATTACAATATAAATATGATAAACAGTTGTCAATTTTCAGGACATGCACCAAATATACATACTTAACTTAGCTTTCAATATCAAAGTCACCGGGATGTAACAGCCGATGAAATTGTGATTACTATAGATGCACTCCGTTAATATCGATGGTAAACAATGGTAAAAGAAAAATCAAAAAACAGGTCAACCGTTAGTTACAAAATTTTTAACGAACCGTAATTGTTGCGCCGATAATTAAGCGAGAATCGTGTAACACGTACGACAGGCCTGTCCAACTTCGAAGGAACGAAGAAATGGGAGAACGGGCCGACGATGAACATTGAATTTCTTTCAACGTGAATTCATGCTGCGTGGTCATGAGCGAATGTGGGTGATAAAAGAAACACATTTCTGTTCGAATAATTGATACGTATAAATGACTCGTCTAATCTAAGGCTAAGAGAACCTTTATTAACGTTGTACATAGTTTGATCGTATTCATAATTTCTTGTACGTACGCGAGTGTCTTCTATTACCCGTAATTGTATATACACAGTGTATTATCTTTACATTAACTTGCGCGTGACGTAATCAGCTCATAGATTTTTTAAGTTCGTTGAAATCATTGTGAAAGCACATTGCGTTATCATATGTTGAACGATCCAGTACCGCAGAGGGCTTCGAAATCGTGCAACAAGTGCAACCGGCAAATTTTTTATGACAATCAAAATCAAAATGTCGCATCTTTATTTTGTAATCTGTATTTCGGAAGAAAACTCAGATTGCAAAATAAGAAAGAAATTATTTGATGATTATAAAGAACGAGTGTGCTTTACTTGATGCACGATTTGGATGTAAATATACATCTATTATTTTTGATTTTGTTTTTCTTTTTTTCTGTAATTTTTTTAATACAATCACTGTCACATTTTTCCGAAAGTTGGATGCACTTTTTCTTTCACATCATATACCACCCTTAAAGGATCCCTGTAACTGAAGTTTTTTCGGTGCTTTTATAAATTTTATTAACAGCTTTATTCATAAAGATTCGCTTCAACGCGAGTTCAAGTGAAATGTAATTACGTGAATCTTCTAGTTCTAGTTAATTCTTCCTCGACTTACCGTGAACAGAATCTTCTTGTAAATCTCAAGTAAATATGTAAGCATTGGTTTTAAGGTAACTTTAACGCTAACCAAACATGAGTGAGATAAAACAGTGAATATGCAACGAAAAATGTAGTCTCGATCAGTCTATTAGGTAGAAACTGTAAGCTTCTTCGCGGTAGGCAATAGCGCTGTGACGAAAGTGGATTAATTTAATAGTCATATTGATAATAAGATATTTTTGAGATTTTATTGCTTCAAGTTCCTTGTAACAAAAACATAAATATCGATGTATCTGTGCTAAGAAGGTTGAAATACCTGTACTTTGTGTGCTTTAAGGACTTTTTCTAAATTTGGTCTAGCATTACTACCAGTATAATAAAATTTATAGGGCAACAGATTATAAAATGAAATTGTTTCACAATTAGTAATAACATAGTTATTGGTTTTATGTACATATATATAAACCTACTAGTTAAACAGAATAAGGCAACTACATACATTGCTCACTTTTTTTAGATTCAACTCCACACACATTTTCTACATTCAAATCCAAATTTGTACATAATTTTTAAAATTTCTTTCTTTCTTCGTTTCTGACTAGAAGAATATAAATGCTACTGTGTATCAGTTAATTGCATTTACTTAAATGAACAAAAAGGTAGAATGTTTAAGAAATATGTACGTACAAGCGCAGCAAGCTTTCCATTTCTACTGTGACCCAGAGCGAATTTAGTTTTCCTGTGACTGTCATAAATTCATAGGTCTCAGCCAAATATATCTTATTATCAATTATCTAATTTATCTTAAGCGGATAGATTGATTCCTGCGATAGTATCCTTTCAAATCTGATTAACCAGATCTAAGCTAGCATAGGCGTAAATATAATGAATCTATGTTTTTTCTATCTTCAGCTGAACGTAGATAGTAGCTTCTAAGGAGACAGTCTGTACACGAAAATGGACTCTAAAGCAATTGCTGTTGAAATTACTCTTACAATGCAAAGGAACTTGCACGTCGTGAACACAATGAACGATGCTGTTTGATTACCACATAGATCAGTACTTCCATGGCGAGGGGTATTTGCACTTTTAACGATAACATTGTACATACATGTATACATATACATATATATATATATTACGAATTTAACGATCGAATGAACCATCGATCTCTTACTATTATATTTTCGAGATGAAAGAATGCAAGTTTTAAGACATGGCAAAACTCGAATCAAAAACAAAAACATGTGAGCGAAATCTTAATGGGAATATGGGAACTTTGTTTAGGCGTTTCAGATTAGTACAGAACCGCACGTCAAATAACTCTCGCCGAAATTGAATTTAACGATGTTCTGAATGTATTGTTCTAACAAAGAAACAATAAGTAAATATTCTTAGCGGATATCGATAAGCATCAAACAAGTAATAATTACTATTAATGTGTTACTGATCTCTTATCGCAAACAAAAAATATACATGTAACTTTAACATTAAATAGATATGATGGTAAGTATTAAACAAAAACGATACCGATCAAACAATAATCATAGTGATTATTGATGCTCTGGCCGATGTACGTTCAAAGTATCTCGGCAAGGGTGTCGGTCATCATGCAAAACAAAAACGACATATCCACATGGCACAGTATTGCTGTATAGAAGACAGTCATAATGAACAATTTTACTTAGAAATGGAGTCTCGGATGCAGTAGTTGGTTTCGAAACGTCGTCTACCTTTTAAACTTTCATTGTTTTCTGAACGATCACGTAATTTGTTCGTTTGTCCGACAGTATGCGATATTCGTAATTGACATGTTCGTATCTTCAATTAAAATATACGTATTTAGTTGCAGCATTTTTTAATTCACATCTTTATATCTAATTTAAAGTATACACAATGAAGTAGCAAAATGGACAACATTCATTCATCAACAATGTGCCCGTAAAATTTAAACATTTATCACTTCGAATGGACCCACTGTTTTTAATGTACAATAACATTATTGTATTGTTAGTTATACTATTAATATTAGAATGCTAATACGCTCCGCTAATATTAGTGACGTATGTAGTAATGAACACTTCTTAACCACCACAATAAATTTGTGGCTACATTGAATAATTAAAATGTTGCAAAAACAGTGATTCGCTAGAATTGAATGGAAACGAAATTTTATTATTAAATGTCATCAACTAAACGGAATCAGGTTTTTCGGATATTATAGTATCGGATTTCTATGACCGTGTCAATTGTATTATTCGGTGCTGTTTCGTGCAAACAACAAATTGCACAAGTCGTAGTCTACGTTTAACAATCCCCTGCAAACGTTGTCTGGAATGTATTTTTTGAAAAAGTAATATTGAATTCGTAGTGTCATACTTTCCGAAAGAAAATGGTTGAACTTATTTAGCAATCCGAATATCGTCAGCAGAAAATTAAACGATTTTAATAGTCGTCATTACAAGCAAACGAATTGTTAATATCGAGTTTGGAAACCAATCTAATAGGTTCAATCGACGATTCATGGTACTAGGGTCTTCGGATTCATTCCTTAAATAAAAAGCAAAATAATCGTGCGATCTTACATTTACTTCGATCTTGAGGAACGTTAATTTCATACGAAAAACACATTTCTGTGCATTATTTAAGGGATTAATCCTGTTGTAGTCCGTATTCGAAGCGTTACAACTGCGAGTCGAAATTTGTAACTTATTCGTCCCCCATGGAGATACATAGCGACAAAATGATATCGAAAGACATTTATATTGTATGTGTCTAATCTGTAGGTATTATAGTCGATAGAACAGGTATAGATCGTTGATATTCAATGACGCTGATTGCACTTTGACTTCTCAATTAATTGTCCCCACCCCCAATGTAATTCTTACCCTTGGGGCTAGAAATCGTCTGACCACGAACGATAAGAATTTGTTTAAATATATTCTTCCTTAACTCACAAGTCACAGTTTTCTTCCTCTGGCTGTAAGTTTGTCAGAAGATTATTGTCACGAATAGTGTATAGTCAGTGGAAGAAATTGGAGAAAGCGAGGTGAATGAAAAGAGAAAATCAAAAAAACCAAAAAAAAGAAGGATGAAAATTTCCGAACACAGCAAAAGTTCGCTATATCGTTTCTACCGACTATATCAACGCGTAATTGTGAAACGTACGGGAAACAGAACACAATTCACTGAGCATATCATTTGTAAGCGAGCGATTACTAATTATCATTGTACCCGAGGTCCCCTTCAATTATTCTCCATAACGAGAAAAGAAGTTTCGACAATTATGCCGAGGAAAGATACACGTAATGTTGTGCTCACGCGTTTAATTGTGCGATTTATTGCGTATACCAGTCATATTTTTCTATGAACGTTTTTCTTACTGTGCTGCAAACACGCGCCGTTTAGAGCCACGCGTTTATTTCGATGCGATTTACGCACGATTAATCTTAAGTACGTACCTACGATCATTACTTACAGATTGCCGTGGAATATATTTTCCTTCTGTTTCGTCGGTCTGCAACTATTGCGTATGTTGGACATATGTTTGTATGCGTATGAACGTTATCGAACGAATGGTTTTGCTTCTTTTGTAATAGGTGTACGAAGAAGTGAAATAAAAATGTGTTAAAGTCAGCATTACTTGTGATTGTACCCTAACGAGGCGTGAAAAACAGATAACTAGAGACACAATGAGAAGATATTCAAGGAAATAGTATTATAGATAGAATTAGAGCTAGCACCTCTACCCGAGTACCCATGAAATACCCGGGTATCTCATGAGACAGCCGAGTACTTACCCAGGTACCAGAGTATCTCATGAGGTCTCACAACTGGCTACTAGTAGGTAATGAATAACTGAAGAATGCTGACATTAACCATTCTGTAATTGCTTGGAAAATAATTACATTTTATTGTGAAATCTCATTACACTCTTATTGCCTCCTTATTTTACGGTCAGAAAAATCCGCAATTAATAAAAGGCCATCTTTTCCGCACAGACGATTGCACACAACCATATTGCACATGATATTATTGGACACATTTGGTGTGTGTGGACCGGCTTTACCCACTAATGCTCCTCCCTACACTAGTGGCCCTGGTAACTGATGGGTACCGACTGGTATTCCCGTAGACTGTATGTGGGTTGGTCCTTTTATCTCTTCATTCCTGGGCCCAGTGAACTCTCCAGTGAACACTGTAGAAGCATATAAATGTCACTATGTCTTCAATTAATTGTTTATTTGTAACTTCTTCTATTAATTTACTTATGCCAACAAATACTGTAACAAATATTGTACTTATACAAACCTAACCAAGACCTAACCCAGACCAATCACAAATCACAACTTACCATGGGAAACAACAACTTGAATTCATCCAATTCAACAGGTGCGCAGTCGTTGCGTGAGCGAATTCCGACTGATGACGGTACGCTGCATTAGCTTGACACGCTGCATATAAAAATTAAAATATGCTAAACCTTTCCAACATGTAACAGGGTTAGATATTCTGATAGTGTTGCTTACCTTGCCAAAAATTGTATGTTTCATTGCGGGGGAATGCACCGCTTCACAGATTGGATGCCTGTGAAAGTTGAGCAATTTTAACGTTTTTTGTATACCTACAATTCTATTTGCAATTCGATTAGTCCACATAGGTGAGCAATCTAATATTGTCAAATTTTAACTTACTTTATTCAAAAACGTATTGCATTCGAATCGCTTCCATGAGAGATGCCATCTGATCGGTTTTGTTGTGGCGACAAAATTGTCGCCACAAATATTCGCATAACCGATCAGCAAAATCATCGTCATGGAAACGACCCCTTCCCCGCATCCAATCTTCGGCAGGACGGAAATTCGACTCGATTTTCTGAGTTTGGGTGCCATTACTTCCTGTAATTAAATTTTGATTTAATGAACTTTTACATGAAAGTGTAACCATATGATTTGGTAATTAGGTATTCACTTCAACGATTCCCCACCGATTTCAAATTAGATTTAGCAATATTATTAATTACCCATGAACTCTAGCCTGTGGATCACCGTTTTGTGAATGTAGCCTGCGGCAGTGAGACCTGCATAACTGTGGAAACAATCCGTGTGTACCTCACTACCGACAGCTACATTCTCCATAATGATGGCAACCAATGTTTCGGATGTGCTGTTTTCCGCTACTGCCATTCGACAGTCGCCTGTCTCGACATCGACCATCCCTAAGACCCAATGGCCCTCGACTCTGCGGCCACGATTATGTTTCCGCTTGCCAAATTTGGCTTTGTCAATCTGCGAAATAATATAAAAAGAAAGTTGTATATATCTCCCTTCCCAAACCTCTCGAAAAGCCTAACACGAACCAACAATATCTTGTACCTGAACTATAATCGGATTACCAGATGCCGAAATCCCTCCTAATTTCGGCTTATCCAATTGAATCTTGGTGAAAAGGTCAACGATTATCTCACGGCAGTAGTGGAACCACGTCGCAACGGCAGCCGATCCTGTAGCTGATGCATCGTCCGAATTGAAATCGCACAATTCGTGTGCAGTATCAGCATACGACAGGTCCCGCGTGAAGCAGTATAATAATCTTAAAAAATTAACAATTTACCAAATCGTACGAATGCATCAATAAGTGTAAAACTTACCTTATTGCTTTATGTAAAGGCAAATGTATATCTTCAAAGAAAGAATCAACAGTTGCCGAGTACTGTCGGCATGTTTCACGACCAACAGTACATCGGAAACGGCCGATACCATGTACGGATGCACTTTTAAACAATTTCATCGCCGTACGATGTACACCACAATTTTTACACTCTCGTAGTAGTCCGTGTTCGCGAGCCCAAACAAGTGCAGCTTCGTTGGAAGTCGGCAAATTCGAAAAATTGAACCGTATGTTCGCCATTTTGGTAACAACTAGAAAATTGGAGAAATCGAATAACTTTTCAAAGATAGCCGTTCTACGTTACCGACATCACCTGCGTACTCCTACATCTCGTCTGTGATATTAGTTCCACAATATTAGTTCCAACCGATACGGTAGGATGTGACACAGAACTGGTAAGGGGGCTCTAAAGCCCCGCGGACGTGAGAGAAAAAAATACATTGGATGATTGGTCTTATTCCTCGTCTATGCTTCTATACCAGAGAAAAATTGAGAGTGCTCACGCCCGTGATTTTAGTATCCCTGGTAGAGTGCTGCCCCCTAGTCTAATTTTTAGCCTGGACCAGAACCTGCATCAGCTTCCCTGCATCATTAGCAGCGGATTCCAAATAATGCCAGAGTGGATGCTACTTATACGTTAAAAGAGGCTCTTCTATGTAGGCTTTGCTCCAGCCGAAAAGATGATGCAGGTTCTGTTCCAGGCTAAAAAGATGATGCAGAAAAGTGGGGACAGTAAAACCCCGAGCGTGAGCACTCTCATTTCCTTTCGGAATGTACCATCGGAATATCTGCCGGTCGCAGCCCCCTGTCGTCAATCACGAGAATCGTCATTACTAATTTATCATTCCGCGAGAGAACAGGTTGCAAGCGGTAGAGGTCGCTGTACGTGCCGCGTGAACCCGGACTGTGGCCGCCATAGGGGGGCACCACCGGAAGAGTCGGGGTTCCGAAAATTCCGACCGCACAGTTGTTCTTGAAAGAATGCAATACGCGGACGTATCGTGCTCGTACGTACGAGGTCGAGCTGTCGTTCCGTAAGCGAATCCGCCTGTGCCGATAGATGTACGCGAACGATTCAGAATCTCGGCGTTAGTGACCGATAAGGTGCCTCGTCGCAAGCCAACGAAAACCAGTACACAACGAGAGGATATACGTGACAGCGACACGACAGTGGCATGGAATAAGCGGTGGCTTCTTGCACGACTAGATATACCCGACGGGCGAAGCGTTACGCGAAAAAAGTCGACAAGAAAAGTGCGTCTACGCGAGTGAATAGAGTGCCCCCAACCCTGATCTCAGCGCCCTTTCGAAGTCGTTGACAGTAGCCACCCGTGATTGAACGGTCTCGCCGATGACGTGCCGTGAACCGGCCCACGATAATACAACAAAGGTGTTGCATGTTGCCTGCTAACCGTAGAACAGAGCCTCTCTGCTGTGGGATATCAGCCGTCGAGGTGGGTCGCACCGACGAGACTGTGGACGTCCCTAGATTGGCGGTAAATATACACATTTATCTAACCAGTGTGTGTCCTCTCTCGATCCTCTCGCTCCCTAGCCTCTAGCCTCTTGGTCCCTCTTGCCCGCTATCTTACGTCCCTATCGCATCATCCATGCAACTGTCTGGCCTGTGCACGTTTTCGAGAGGCGATCGACACCTCGACGGATACATACATACATATATGTAACAGAATTTACTCCGCTCCTCCTTTACTCGTACCCCGACCACCCGTGACTCCGACCTGTTCGCTGGTTCGTTCGCCCTCTCACCGGTGGCACGTATTAATATTGATCTGAGGGCCGGAGTTAAGCCCCGGGAGGACTCGATATCGCCTGCGCTTTTCTGGCCACGAAAATTCGGTAACTTGGCTCCGCCCAACCACCAATTTTCCCATCCCGGCGACACCACTCGCGAACACCGTTTTTCCTCGCACAGTTTCTCCAAGGTGTGTGCGCGCGTGTAGGCCCGGGGTTCTTGCGAAATTGATTCGTTTTGCCTGTGCACAAATCCGCGGACACTCGACCCGGAGTTGATTTACGGGCGTGCAATAAACGTCGAGCCATGTCGAGTGGGATCCTCCCAGGCTCGGACACTCGAGAGGATCGGTCTCTCTGAAATCTCTGCGAAGGTTAATCCGCTGGACGACGATCGGACCGGTGTGTGTCTCCGTGTGTGTGTGTGTCTTTCGGAATTGTACGCGTCGACTGCCGCGAATGATTTCGCGCTGGTTTCGCAGTTACACCGTGCATCGCTTATTTTCCCGAGAGAGGACGATAACGGACGCGATAAGGGCGCGCATTTGCGCTCGCGGATCTGCGCTTCGTCACCCGGCGCGAGATCAAAGATCCTCCTTGCGAACGCGTGCTCGTCGATGATCACGACGAGCGGTCGTCGTCGTGGAGACCGAGGCGGTTTTTCGTTTGCCGCTTGAAAACCGAGGCACCACGCGTTTCGCCGAATTACATAAGTCAATTAGTCTATTTTCAGATGGCAAAATTCTTAAACGTGCAGGTTATAGCCGGTCCGTCCGTCCGGTGGCTCAGCCTCGATTACTTTAACACGCCTCTGCGCGAATTGAATCCGCGAATTTCTAGGTTACATTCGCGGACCAGCTTCTAGCCCTTGCCTCGGTTCGGCTACCGTGTCACCGCGAATCCGCCATTTCTATTCCTTTTTTACCACGGTTTTACCTGGGCCTCGATGAATTTTCTCGCTTCCACTTGTAACAATAATAATTTCGTGCCCCTGTCGATTTTTTAACAAGTAGACACGAACATTTTATACGTAGACAAAGTATATTGAACTTTCCGAGCAAATGCAAGAAGGTCATAGAACGAAATGGTGTCGGTGCCCGGGTCTAGTTTGACCGATAGTATCAAAATCGTCGTACGATTACTCAATTCGAAACAACGGTGATATTAATGAGTTTACAAGAACTGCAATATCTTTTAAAAATTGCTAAATAAACTCATAATACTTTCTTAACCCGTTTGCATGATTAGCGTATATATACGCTCAATTTTCCTGGTCACTATCACCGGAGCGTATATATACGCTCAATTTATTTTTTCTTATAATGCTGAAATATGAAGTTCTTTTACTTGTAGTCATTTTTGTACTTAAATATAATAAAAAAAAAAAAAATAAGTTTGGTGATAAAGGCCTTCTTGGCAAATTCGATCATTTCATCTGCTTTTGTCGGTCGAATGTAGAAAATATTTTCCACGTTAAATATGCGAATACATAATCGTGATGATTTATTCGATCGAATACGTTCTGCCGTTTGTTTCGAGCAAAGGCGGAAATGGTGGGCAGGTAAAAACTTTTAAATAGACTGGTGTGGTTGTTGCCGCGAGCGTGTTTCGATAATCCACGCGAACTGTAGTTCCAAAATGCTGAAATAGAAACTCGCAGTTGTCGCGTGGTCGCGTTGTTGTGTAAATATATTGTACACACGATCGAAGAAATAGTAGAGAGACGCTAGCGAAACAAATTTGTCGAATAATTTTGCCACGCAACTCGCTGCCTGCCAAATGTTTTCGCACGTGAACGTTAGTGCCAATGCGAGCATTTCGCTCGGCAAGAGAAACTCCGTCACCCTCGAAATTCTGTACGCGTGCAATTTTAGGTTTTAGAACACAGAGGGATAACAGTTTTTGCTCAGACAGAAAGTAAAGAAAATCGACCGACTATAGTTTGCGATATGGCTTTTACGCAGTCGTGTTATTTTTATAGGGCGAAATTGGGACCAAATGGCGGCGAAACTTGAAAACAAACCGAAGAGAAATACAGAGTGTTTCCATTGTTATTTCGTTAATATTCCGTTGATCCGAGTCTTTCTAGAAATCGGTGTTTCAGCAAAATAAAAGTTTGAGAACCACTACGGATAAACGGAGACGTGCAGAAACTGCTCTACCGAAGAAATTGGCGTTCTTTCGTGTCTTTACGTACGATTTCCTGGCACGCTATAAAACATTAATTACGGAAATGTATTTCCTAGAACTGCCCACTAATTTATTAACGTTACACGATGCACTGTAATTTGGTTAATGCACCGTTCTACAATATGGTGAAGACTAACCACCTGTAAGATAATAAATTATTTCATAACGGACAATGCAGAGTACAATTTTTGTCAAGATTTGCTTTCCCCGACAGTCGGGCTCGCGAACCTGGTGGACATGCGTTTGTTTGATTATGTCTTCGCGCAGCAGCTCTCACTGTGCGCTATCTGCGAGCATGATCGCAGATTTATGTTCTTAACAATAGTTCTGTATTAAACAGAGACATAAATCATTGGAGCAAATATGACTAATAAACGCGAACCTTTATGCAAAATAAAGACTGTCTTGGTATTTGCATTAATTGCACAAAACAGGAGCCAAATAGGACTTTCTTTTTTCTTTTAGCACTAGGTTTACGGAGCACTAAAAGCGACTATTTTTCATTACTTCATAAAAATAACAAGAACGTGCTACCCACATTTTTAGCAATATTTTTAAAATAATATATACCCAAAGAAATAAATTTGCCAAATAATTTCTTATGTATGCGTCCTTAGAATCTTAATAATATTAAATTTGACGGGTTCCGTAAATCTAGTGTTAATAATTTTAATGAGCTGACACTGGTACGGTTGACGTTCTTAAATTCTTTTAATATATTTACTATATTTACTATTTTCTTGCGACCGGGTAGTATTGTAGCAAGGTAGAAGATATACGAAGAAAATAAAATCGATCTTCTCGAAAAGAAAGCGCGAGTAAGTCGGTCTCATTGTGTCATATTGTGCTATTGTCTTTCGTAGCGTCCCTTGTTGAGGTTATCGCTATAAGAAAACCCTTACATAAAAGGAAATTTAAGAATCGTTTGGAACGGGCGGGTAAGAAGCCTATGAAGTATAATAACGTGGTGTCTGATGCAACTCCGAGTAAGACATAATTTGCCCGTGTTTACGCACACATTTAGTTATTCAGCACGAAATGCACCAAACTTATCTGGCGTGACGTGCTCGGTCATTGTTCAGCGCTTTAATACGCGATGGAAAAACTTCGAAATTACGGCACTTTGATCGTGTTTATATACAACAGTTAACGAGGAATCATGCTCTCGGGAATTAGCCGCGCGGATCGTTCACGTTCTAACAAATAACTCCACAAAAGTTCGCTTGACGAATGCGGTTTGTTCTAAAAAGAACAATTGTGGTGGTCTAATTTTGTAAAACGTTAGACGCTGAATGGAAATCATTTTGCATTGATTGAAAAGTGTCGAAAGACAAAAACTGTAAAAAAAATACGCTGAAAATAATGTTTGTTATTAATGTTTGGAACTCTTTATGCAAAATAAAAATTGTCTGCGCCAATTACAAGAAGCAGGGTTCGAACACGAACGTATTAGTTTTTTAAACAATTTTTACCTGTTGAAAATTGCATGACAATACTCTTCTTATAAATGCATACAATCCGCAGTCTAATAATTCTTTTAAACGACCTTGAAACTTGACACGACATTAGCTTTAAAGAGACTAACGGTCAGCCGATCTTTATGCAAAGTAAAAATTGTCTGCACCAATTACGATAAGCAGGATTCAAGCACAAAGCGTATTCCTTCTCTTAATAATTTGAATAAGCAGAATACAACAGGACAATACATTTCCTCCTTTCGATGTCCTCCATATTTTCAGCATTCGTGTTTGCCATAAATGCATAAAATCTCGCAGGAGTCTTAAGGAAGTTTCAACTTCTTTTCTAATTTTGCTAACAGCCTCGAAAGATATTGAAAATGCCAGAAAGTGGTATTGGAAGGTGGAAAATTTCATTTACAAGTATTTCTCCGGGAATAGCTTCCCTCTAGAACTGTTAAAAAATCTAACAAACACACGTAGTTCAATTAATTGCGCAATCTCGAGGAGTTTTCCGGGGGCAGGAAAGATTGGGAACCGCTGCAACGCGAGAAGCGTGAATTTCGCTTCCCTCGTATCCGTTACTCTTTTCTGTATTTATGTAATTCTCCGCGGATTGCACAATTTTAATTAAGGCGTGCACTTTCATTCCGAATATCGCGAACGATACGGGGCGTTGCGTGCCGAACGAATCGAACGAAACTGTACGGTCGACACCCCGCGAACTCCGTTTCGGTTTTTCCGCGAAAGTTACGCGATCTTACGGATTTCACGAAGACTGTACAATCATATTGAATTTCGCAATTCGCCTGAGTCACCAGCGACGGTGATACACACTGCGGTCGAACTTTTAACACCTACCGGATATGCCTGTTAATCGGCTTTTTAATGACCGAGCTTTACATTGTAAAAGAACTCGATAATTCTCTTTCGAGAGGGAAGACCACCTTGACTAAAAATCTCCTATGCGAGAAATGCCGGGTTTTACGCTAATACAAATAAATCTCTAGACTTTATTCTCCATTTTCTTCTGATGAAACTATTTAAAAAATGGCAGAATTATTCGCCATAGCCGTTTTCCAAACGGTCTTTTATCGATACATCGATGGGTGGCCGCCATTGCGGACCAAAAATTGAAACGTCTGAAACGAACAATCTTTTTTCTTCTCGAACCAGAATTTTCTAATTCCTAAATTGACTAAACCCCCTTAACCCCTTGCGCTACTATTTAATTTGTGATTATAATGACTAGAAATTCTTCATCGTTCAGAATTTCATAGAAAAGAAAAGATAATATTCATTATATGCCTTTTTCTCCAAAGGATATATATATCAACTACAACAAAATAGAATGTTATTTCGGTTTAAAGGAAATGAATAACATACATATTTATTAGACTCTGTTCAGAATGTTCATCGCGAGTCTGACTCGATATTGTAGGGCAAGGGGTTAAATAATAATTTCGGAAGAAGTTGTTACGTTATACTAATTCTAAAAATTGGTTGGGTTATGAATTGCAGTGGTTTTTCAACGATTTATCGACAGCCCCTCGACTGGCGATCTTTGGTTTCGAAAAGGTTATTAGAAAATTGGTGTAAAGTGTTAAGTAACCGGTAATTGATGGATTAAGGTGCGCATCGATCGGACGCGTCGAGTACCTTTTGACCTGTTTCGAACCGGTGCGCACGGCCAGGATGACCCATATTCGGAATTTGGGTTAAGAGTTGCTCACGGAAAATGGATGTCGCAGGCTTTCGATACGGTCTCGTATCTGCTCGATTATCGCTCGTCGAGTGCGTTCGCAAACACGCGACGGAATGGGAAAGAATCGAATACCGATGAAATACAGTGAAACGATTATGTACGCACCGAATATCGTTTGTACAGGTATCACTTAATCCTCAGGCTTTCGACTTGATTTCTATAGACCGTTGCAATCACAGCCGGATGATACCTTTGTCCATTTTCGACTCTCACGCGTCCCTATTCTGAAGTCAACTTCGGAACGCATTGATCCCCTTATCGAAGCTAATGCTACCCCTCGAAGCGTCCAATGAAAATTGGTAATCTAATCGCTGAACGGATTAATTGCATACATCTAATTAATATGTCTATTGATGACTGTGTCTTATCTTGAAAGAGGTTTAAAATTCTCCTCTTGAACAGTGACCTCGAATTTGTTTACCGAATGCTTTTGGTTTTTGCTCAACATTTAGAAAACTGATTACGAAATCCCTGGATTTTTTAAACTATTAAATAATGTATTGCTGAAGTTTCTTAGTCCACTAATTGATGCATTAGCATATACGACACAGCCTGGAATATACGTTCGTTTAAACATTCAATTAACAAGTGTGATAAAAAGTTTGTTAAAAGAAGAACGTGCTTGTTTTCGCTCCTTTTTTTTATCTCGGATCTTGTGTCCATACGAGGACTCCGAAAATAAGCGATATCTCGGATTTAAATGTCGTGTAGCATGTAACCGTGTACATTTCACGTGCCACACCTCTGACTGAGCAATTATTCAATAATACCGAAAAGTGTTTAATTCCTTCCTTTCCCGTGATTCCTTAATTACACACCGTAAAGAACAATAAAGATAAGATCGCGAGCAAGGCACGCTAGAACCGAAGCGGCTAATTACTTTTTATTATTCATTAGCGGCACAGATTGCAAGATTACATTTGGGTTTTCCAGTTAGACGGACGAGTTCGTTTAGCTTTTAATTTTTAAACGAACGTGCTTCACGCTAACTTTACGTTATCTTCGCCGCTGTCTCGAAAAGCAAAATTGCCTCGAAAGAAAAATCTAAGAAGGGTAACTTCAATTCTATTGCATACGAAAACCAGTTACTTCAAATTCAAACGCGTAATCAAGGGGTCAGTGGTGGGGATAAAATTTTCACAGTTACGGTAGAGACCTTTGCGACGGTTACGGAGAGTATACTGTACCGGATATCCGGAATTTTTCGTAAATATCTCGCAAATTAAAACCGAGCGGCGGTAACATTCGAGCGTGTCTTATCTGCGCACAGTTCAATAGCTGGCATGCAGTCATCAGTGCGCGAGGTGATAACGATTCCGTGAGAATGACTAACAACAACCCCTTTCAATATTTACACTACCGCTCAAGAATATTTGATCGCAATATTATCACAATATTTTAATATCGTCCTGAAACTAAAACTTTTAGTTTAAGAACTCTTCTTCGTCCGGTTCTTCTATCAGCGTTTCTAATGTCCGGACGTTTTTGTTTATAAAAATTCCACCGTTCACTTTCTAAACGGAACCCATACTAAAAAGTACCATAACTTTCTCGGTGTTCGACTAGATAGGTGGAAAGCAGAAAAACTCGGTGTCGAGGAGAGAATCGGAGGCGCGACACACGTACAGCACCAGCGTGTTTCCCTTTATCATTCGTTGGCATTTGCAACGACAAAAGAGACACACAGAGAGAGAGAGAGAGAGAGAGAGAGAGAGAGAGAGAGAGAGAGAGCCGGGTTCCAAAGTCTAAACGATCGACTTATGTACAAGAGAACGTAGCAAGATACGATAGCTTGGCTTGGAAAAACGATTCGCACGATCGCACGACCGACCCTCCGCATCAGTTGGGTCGGTGTCGTTAAATCACGATGATTACGGCATTGGGCTTTATTACTCGGAAGTAGGCAGTTCTCGTTTCAGGGACTTTCGTGTATAGGTAGAACGAGACGGGACGAAACTCTAATCTCTCGTGGTTCTAGGGTTGGACACCGTTGGATTCTTTTTAACTCGTTAATCAGCTCTCAACATTCCACGAGACTTGTATCAAACAGTTTAACCCTTCGCGTCCGCTTCTACCTTTTACGACTCTCGGCCTACGTAATTAAACTTTTCTCTCTCTCTCTCTCTCTCTCTCTCTCCCGGATCGTAACAGTTGTAATCATTCTATTCCGTTTCTTTTTGCCCTTTAATTCGATCCTGTCAATTTTCAATTGTTTTCACGATAATGGCTTAACCCGTGCTCCTCGCTCAGCAACGCACTCTTCTCGTTAATTTGACCCGAATCGAAAATTGATTAGGTGTCTACTCGCGTACGAAATACTTCCGAAAGAAAACTTTAATCATGCGTGGCTAATTCTTTTGCTAATTGCTAGTTTATAGATTTTTCGTAGATTATCAAAAGTATTGTGCGCTTGTTGCATCGCAAATGTGCCACTTTTCACTTTGCACAGACGGTATTTTCAGCTGTCATCTAATTAAACATTGGATCAGGCCGTTAGAAATGGATTTATCGCTGCACGTTTTTGATAAACTCGTACGGTTTTAGGGTTCTGACTGGCAGCTTAATAGCGACTGACGTGTCATAAAGCTCCAGATGCGACTTCCTTATCTGAACGGCTCTCTAATACTATTAAGCACTGTTAGGACACAACAATAACGTTATGTTTATTAAAAGGTAATGTAACATTGCCGGATTGCAACGCGTCGCGAAGCAGAAATTATGGAAAGATGCGTGTTTCGGTTAGAAAAATTGTTCCAGTTTCGTCTCTCTAGTTCTAATGAGAAAAATGTTGAAGAGAATTTGCAAAGTCACTTTTTATGTGTTGAGGGAGTGTTATGTTTATGGAAATACTGCTCTTTGACTGCAGAGTCGATTCACGAATTTACGGAAAAGTCACGCAAACGTGTAATTGGTTAAGAGCAAACCCATTTTTTTAATGTAATTGCTAGATCTAATTATGATAAGTGGCAAAACGAACAAACCTTAAGGTTTTCGCTATTTAAATAATTAAATGATGCTCCTCTTAGATGAGCTGTTGCGATTGTTAAACTTTCCAAGGTTAGTTATTCGCCTAATTCTTGAACCTTATAGAATTAGATCAAAGCAAAAGAAAAGGAAATAACAGAAAAACTGAAATGTTAGTGTACCCTGAACGTTCACGCTGGGAGTCTGTGTGATAAATGATTGCCTCGCTGTCATGCTTGTAAAATGAAATGACTGTTTAAGCGTTTGTTTAACAAACGTTTAGGAGATCAAATTTTTCCAGCGCGTTTTTATTGCGCACTAGTTCCCCGACGCCTCCGCATCTTCTCAGCGCCCACGTTGGAAAATTATGCTTTAGATGCTGAGGTATGATCACTTCGAATGCTAACGCTTTATCTATTGGAAATCGATGTAGCAAACTTCTCAATAATTCTGCTATCTACATTAGAAAAGAGCTAATAATTCCCTTTGAAATATTTATCCCAAAATAAATAGTTCAACTACGTCGACTCATAGTTGTTGTTGTCACATAATTTTTTTTTTTTAAGAAATCCTTAGTACCAAATTGTGGATCTTAAAAAGCAATCTCTATATTCAATATAGAAATGAACGGTGGAAACGATCGATTTTCTATAATTAAACAGTTGCAGTTTGATATTCCAGTAGGATAAATCCCCGAAATAATCTCATACATTGTGGAACAAGTTGAACAGACCGACTGTTTGCAAACAAGTTTAAATAAAACACCGATCTATTTTCGTCTGTGTTATTCTTTCACGGTTAAGTATCCGGAGCCTCGGTCGTAATAGGTTACGAGCCTCAACGATTGATCATAAATCTGTTATGATACGATTTATACGCGATAGCGAACAATCTGATGACGGATGACCGCTGACAAAAGACAATCCTATCGCACGCTTTTGATCTCGCTGAAATCTTATGTTTCAAACGCTAATCTATAAGTGACGAATCAGATACGGGATCTGTGTGCAACATCGATATGTCATAGCGCACGTAGAAAGATTAATAAATGTAAATAAATAGTATTAGTGGAAAAATGGTGGCCTGAAACAAAAAATGGAATTCTTTTACTTTAGAAACAATTTATCTACTGGGTAAGATAATTTTTCTAGTACTGTATGAGCACTGGGGTTCATTTAAAAAATGATTTGTAACTCTCAAAACGAAGCAATTGCGAAGCAGTCGTGAAATGTGACACGTGGTAAACAGTCGGACAATTTTCTTAATGATTTTGTTTAACTTCGCAGTGAGAGCGAAGAGCTATAGTTTAGTACAGTTGCCGGTTGTGTAGTCGATGATGCAGCGAGGTAGTAAACTCGGTGGGTCCGTGAATAGAGGTTCTACTAAGTAATTGACACTGCGTCTAGCACCGTGCAATCTCTTTCCAAGTTAGTATTCTTTTGTACAGCTGTCGGATAAAATGTATGGAACCAACGTAATTTGTTATACCAGCGATTCCTACGATTGCTGGACAGCTCGAAACGATTCCAAGTCTCAAGGACACCTGCAGAGTCTGCGAACGGTGTATATTTGATTATAGCCTCCCATAATTGCTCCGTCGTCACACCATTACCGTCGAGAGTCAGAATTATTAATGACAGTCAGCTTCGACCCTTCACACTTTCTTATGAATATTTTTTTACTTTCCCCTTCATCGTCCCTGTGCGTTCCATTTCTCAAAAGCCTAAATCTAAGAATCATTTATGTCAAGGTTGAATTGGCCAGATATAGACGGAAAATAAAAATGATTCGCATTCATTGTGGCAAACTAGAGCCAAGCAGAATTTCTTACTTTAAACAGTGTGGGGGTACCAATTACTCTGCCCACATTGTAAAAGAGATATTAAATTTGTTTTCATTAAAATCAGTTAAATATATCTCTTTTTTGCCCCCACAGTAATTTGGCGCCTAGTCATTGTAGAAGCAAGAAGCAAAACTGAAACGAGAAAGAGAAAAAGTCGATATCCATCGAACAAGAAGAATTCGTCCAAGTGGTATAGAGTGCAGCGAAGGTTGTAGAAGGTCAGAAATGAAAGAAATATTTCATAGCAATGTATTTACAAGTGTTTCTTGACGGGCCGCCTGCACTAGATGTTCAGTATGATTTCCTAGAAACAAGAATAACGCGAGCGTGTTTATCGATATCTCTAACATTAACAGAAGTTTCAAGTATAGTCCCGTCAAGAAACACTCGCGAGCCTATTGGTATGAAATATTTCTTTCATTACCGACCTTACACGATCTTGATGGTCATTACGCATGCATACCGCTTGGATGAATTCTCTCCACGCGCGTTCATAAGGCGCAAAAAGAGCATTCCGTTGAAAAAAGAATTAAAGGTCGTCTTCGTTTCTGGAAAAATTAGTAGACACTATAAAATATTTTCAATACTCACCATTCAGAAAAAAAACAGAAGTTGCAGTGTTAAGACACCACCTGATTTTTGCCACAAGCTCATAGTATCCGCTGTTTATTGTTATTAGAAGTTCCAAAAGTTCATACAGTCGGGGACGATATTAAGTGGACACTCTTAAGAATCGCATAACTTTTATATAGTTGGTCCAAATGACTTGAATTTTTGTAGAAGTTAGACCGTCTAGTTTGCTAGAGAATGAGGAAACAAAATTTCTTCTGATTGCAATTGGTTGAAATGATAAAAAAATGAAAAAATGATGATTTCTCAACTTTTTTATCTGAGCCTTCAACGATCATTTAAGAAATGTGTTTTCTAGATTCCGCTAACTTACATACATACTGAAAATTTCATTGATATCGGTCAACGTTGCAATGAGCTACAAACGTTTCAAGATGATCACATAAGGGCGAAATTCACTAAGGGCGACTTTCACCCTTTAGCTCTCATCTTGAAACGTTTGTAGCTCATTGCAAAGTTGACCGATTTCGATGAAATTTTCAGTATGCATATAAGTTACCGTAATCTACAAAACGCATTTGAAAAATCATCATATTTTCATTTGTTTTATCATTCCAACCAATTGCAATCTAAACAAATTTTTTTTTTTACTCATTGTATAGCAAACTAATCGGTCTAACATCTAAAAAAAAATTGAACTCATTTGGACCAATTTTAAAAAAGTTATCCGATTCTTAAGAATGTCCACTTAACACTTTGAGCGTCCAACTAGGAACCCCAAAAATTCCATAAACTCAAAGTAAGTTATTTAATGAAATAAAAATTGCAAAAAATTAAATGTACGGTACTGAGTAATCCTCCAACTTTCTTGCATGCTACAGATCTTAATCAAGTTTAGTACAATGAATATATCAACGTAAAAGTTCATTTTAAAACCTGAACAAATCATTCCGTCACCCAAATATAGGTGAAAAAGCTCGAATTCGAGAATGTCTCATCGCAGTTGGACATCTTCGGCATAAGAGCCGTGGACCTACCGCGTTCGCAAACATCCCGCGAAGAAGAAGTTATGGTTGAACTGGCCGATTCGCGAACGTTACGAGCCTGTGTTGGATTGCGCAAGCGACACCGGGTGTCGAAATTTGCGCGTTGTTCCGCACTTTCGCGCGTCTTAAAAGTCGTATAAATGTTTTCACGAGCGCACGATCGCACGATCGCACGCGGCGCGGCGCGGCGCGGAGAGTTTTACGTCCGTTCCGCGACGATTTCGTCATAATTCGAGCGAGCGTTGTCTCGATCCCCTTCCATTCGTCCCTAAATATTTGCGATTGGGGAGGAAGCACGTGAACGACGAGCAGGTTCGGTCGCGTGCGTGACCGGGCCGATTCTAGCGCGCGACTCTAATCGAAATCGGAATATCGTCTCGTAACATCGGTGCAGCCACCGGGTGTTGACGTTGTATTGCGTGTTATGTTACCTCGCGTTCTTCGCGCAACCGAGTGACGTAACAACGGGATCTAGAAGGAATAAGTTTTCCCACTTTCCGCGTACACAAATCATCAAGGGGCTATTCCAGCGCGACGGGTGGGAAATTTTTATTCGAAAATGGTAAGCGATAAATTTGTAATTTTACACGCTTACCGATCTTCGCGCAAATTCTAAATTTCATGGCTCGTTTTGTGAAAACGAATTTAAAAAAAATTTTTTAAATAATAATCTATAATAGATGTTCTTAGCGTTTGCAGTATTTATTTCTGTATAGAACGAATAACTCTGTTCTATTTGCATCTATCGTAAGGTATGCATAGTTGAAATGCTTGTAATGTGAGCAAAATATTTGTTTATATTTATACTTGCTAATTTCGTAGCGCGAGGATTGATTGGAAGCTGGCTGAATATTTTGTTGAAACGTAAATGGAAGGTGGGCAGAATAATAATATACACGCGTTGTTTGTGTTCGATTCGGTAGAGAAATGAATGCACAGCTTTCCGAGATAACAATGATGAATCCTGAGAACCGATTGGCATTCAAACCGTGAAGCTCTCTACTCGGTATAATTGCGTTATGGAATGGTTTAGATGCGCATTACACATTCTTTTATCGCGTGTTAATAAACACATGAGCCAATCGTTGGTAGAGTGCCAACGATCGGGTGGTTTACCTCACGGACTCGCTTTAGTATCGATTATGCTTGCGGACCGGATGCTTGTCCATTTGTAACAGGAGCGTGCAACTATAACGCAAAGTTAACTTGACGAGATGTAACAGTTTCTGACCTGTATTCGCGTAAACGTGGTTACTCTTTCTATGTGAGTAAATTCTTCCCAGTAAACGGTCTCCTCGTTATTTATTGCAAGCAACTTTTTATTAGGAAGACGTTTCCCTTTTAAATTTTCTCGATGTTACGTGACGCTCAGCATTCAATGCTAAACTTTTCAACTTTTTCTTCCGAGACAAAGGTAGTGCACGGGTTATCTTCGTACGAATTGTATTGATAAATAATCGTTACGAAGTATCGCCCTTTAGCTTTAGTTTGTTGAAAAGTACATATTACAAATTAAATATTCTATCCACAGATAGCAGCCCGGCTGTATGATTGGATACCTCGTGATATCATATCTGACACAACCAGAGAAACGAAGTGGAAAGTTTCTAATTGCTTTCAGCGTACACTTTTCATTTCATTCGGATATTTTAATCGTTTATCCGCTTCCGTAATAATTTAATACGAATAACTTTATTTATTAAAAGAGCGTAACGAGATTGCGCAATAAGTTATCGTTAATTTCTTATGAAGTGCTTGAACCGTTACAATTAACTCAAGTTTCGACAACACAACTAATTTCCTTGTAACGCAAAAATGCTAAAATACTAAATAATTTCTATATAATAATAAAGATAATAAAAATTTAAATAGAATCGACTAAATAGTGTTCACGTCTTTCCGTGGAAACTTCATCAAATTCTCAAGTGAAACAAAGTCGCGAAAATCCAAGGAGACATTGAAAAATTTTCAGAAAAGGGGAGCATCAATTTTCTTTCTGTCCTGATCGATAGAATAGCTGTGCAAAAAGTAACAACGGGTCAAGAAGATTGTGTTCAAACCGATAAGAAATTATCTATGTCACGCGCGCATGTAGATTCTTACCGCTGTTAGGTGGGCGTTATACGGGCATCGCGGTGAGAATGATCGAGGCGCTATGTCCGCGAATGTTTTCGCGAGGCGTCAGTTCGGTGAAGCACCTGTTCGAGAAAATAGTCTAAATTTATACAGTTGCACAGTGTCAACCGCTTCGCGAAAACAATCGAGTACCGCGAACGCGGCCTTGAAGCTTAGAAAGTTTACCGGCATAGCTGCACTATGAAAACTTAATTCCGTGAAAGTGTGATTGAACGGAACTGGTAGGTATGTACATAGTGCAAGTTTCTCTGAAATTGTATCAACACCAAAGCTTCTCGGTATCCTAGCAAGTAAATATTTGGAGGAACGCTAACGATCTTAGCTCAGCGGTCTTTCACTCGAATTTTTTAATTTTACCTTAAATATATCAGTTTTATCAACGGAACGTGTGATCTTGTGTCGAGATTTATTTAAAAACGATTGAAAAAATAAATCTATTGATAGAGCTGCGGGGGTGGGGGTGAGACAAGTAGGAAAATGATTCGAGAAACGAGGATTTTCCTTTTCGCTGTTATTTAACACTTTGACTGGCAAACTAGAAACCTTAAAAGTTTCATAAAATCAAAGTAAGTTATTTAACACTAGGTTTAAGGAACACTAAAAGTGACTATTTTACATTGCGTTGTAAAAACGAATCTATTGAACAATTCTTCTCAAGTGCGTCCTCGCACTCTTAATAATTGTAAATTTAAAAATATCGAGTCCGTCATTTTGACGGGTCTCGTAAATCTAGTGTTAATGAAATAAAAATGGAAAAAAATTAAATGTGTGCTATTGAGTAATCCTCCAACTTTCTTGTATTTTACAGATCCTAATCAAATTTGTTACAATGAATATATTAACGTAAAAATTCATTTTAAAACCTGGACAAATAGTCAACGTGTTAATATTACTGCGATTATCGCTATTTTTGCGCCCGCACACCGTAGTCGTTTATTTTCGTCGTCACTAAGCGAGAATGCACTTTGCAACGCAACGTCTGCCGTCGATCTCGTCTATATAAAGTCTCGAATAAAAAGCAACATTATGCGCGTGTGGGATTCGTTGGGGCGAATTGAATTTCGATTCGAAATTCTGGTATTATCTGCTAATTATTGCACGCTCCTTTGCCGAACGTTAAATATCGATATGCTCGAGTAAACTTACGTGCCGCGAGTATCTTTGTTCTCGATTTGTTGTTCTTTAACCCACAGATAGATTTTATATCGGACGGATGAACGCTTACATTATATTGTTCAGCGATTTCAGATAAGGCGAGTCGCACGCTAATACTCTGATTAATTATGCAATATCGTAATCCGTCTTATCCGATACGGTAACGAGATTCAGAACGTACAATAATAATAAACCGGGGGTATTAATGTTCGCGGAAGAATGAATGCAGACGATTTGTGTCAATCGAAACATATACGGTTCTTCCGTCGGGCAAACCTTTCGCATTTTTATAGGAATGTTGAAATAACTAAAAAATATTTGCAAAACTTGTTTATTTTTTTATGGGACTCACCAACTTATTTGTAGCATTTTTCTGTCATATAACTTGAACTGTCCTTTCCCACGTCGGACGCGGTCACAAGAAAGTACATAGTAACCCTACACGATCTGTGTCACAACACGGACCCGAGGATTGGACTTGGATCAGGACTTTACTGTAATTTAACGCTCCGACTTTTAATTGTGAATATACCGGCAACTCTAACTTATTCTCATCATACTTCGATTTGCAAGTTTATAAGTGTCGGATTTTAAATGCTACAATGACATGTAAATAATAATATTAAAGTCGTTCGAAACAATCTTTATTCATTTCGGAAGTAATATAATTTTGATCACAATATTTATATTAATCGGTCGCACATCGGTGGTGCCTGAGAGGCACACTTGGAGCGTTAAGAGTTAATTAATGAAACCGAAACTAGAAATTTAAAATGTATTACAAGGGGGTGCTTTCTTAACTCTTTCGAATTGTAAAGATCCTAATAAAATTCGGTTTAACGAATTTCTAGGTCTAGTCAAAAGTCAGTGTCGGTCAGCCGTGACTGACGCGGCAGTGAACGCGTTAAACATTATTAAACCGTGATTGCATAATCGAGAGGAAACCTGCAATCCCGTTAGCCTAGTGAGCAGTCTGTTTTCTTGATCAGTCGCTGACTTCACGAAAAGAGCGAGGTCCGAGCGGGTAAGCCGATTAAGAAAACGAGAACCACGCGAACTCCAGGCGGATCTCTCGATCGATCTTATTGCGAGCGGCCCGCGCGGATCTATCGCAAGGCGCACACAGGCACGTATGCCCGCAGGTACGTATGCACATACAACGTAGTACCGATGTGGCAGAAAAACGGACACGGTAATCGAATTTGCACGGGAGAGTAATTTTTAAGCCGCTTAAAGATCGGCCCATCGAAGGAGAGAGACCCTACAGAACACTTTTGATCGAGCGCTTCGATATTCCAGCCCTTATCGCGGGCAAAGTTATGCTCAAAGCTGAACTCCTGACATTTATAGTGCTTCGAGGAAACAACTTCTGTTTGTTCCTTGCCGTGTAAACGTCAAAGGGGTGTACTTGTTGTCGCGTGACGCTGTAACGGAGTCGAAGCGAAGAGAAATGATGGGAAAGCGAAGGAGAAAGGAGAAAGGATACCCGTCGAGCTTTTGTAATTTCTGCCTGTTTTCTACCTGGGAAAAATCGATCTAGATTACCTTGGTACAGTATTCTACATACAGGGTTCTACATCCCTTGCAACATTTTATATTCTAGTCTATGCAGCTGTCGTATTTTGCATTCAAATCCACCGTCTAATTATAACTGTGAAGACTGTTGTCGGAATGAACGCTGATAACGGACCTGTTAATTATGATAGCGAGTATTTTCTGTAATTACTTTTTATCGGTAAACCCTGGTAACCTAAAACCAGCTGATCCGTGTTGCCTTATGAAAATGAAGCAATTCCACTTTTGCAATTATTGCAATATCCAGTGTAGTTTCCAGTCACTCTAACCTCTTTATAATCTCAAGAATTGCAAAATAAACAATTTCAGACCGGTCATTTAACCAGTGCCGGTACGTTTACTGTTACTGTGGATTTTTATGCGAAATGAAAATTGATTTCTAATATGAAATTCATCTGTCATTTTGTGTTTCATCTGCTGATGTTTCGCGATAGATGCATTCGCAGTGTGCGAATGAGATTTTCTCCCGAAAATCTAAAAGAATTTGTTTGCACACCGACACGTAATAATGCAGCAGTACAGTCAGGGTATATGTAACCGATATCTCGGGCCAATGGGAGACATTGCCCGTTTTGACTGGGTGGTATTACGTTTCGCACGTGCTCCGTGTGGGTGTATTTGCACGCAACGGAATCGATCGGAGCACGAGGTTCGTGGCATTTTCTTTGAAGTCGCATAGAATGCACTGCTAGCTGCAACCACCCGGTCATTCCTGCTTTACTTTTGCGGCCGTGATATTCAATTTCTCTCCTACAAATGCTACGGTACGATAACAGAAGATTATCAGATGAATAATGCACCGTTCTAGAAGGTTCCGATACCTATTGTTTCCGAACTTAACGATTTTTCCATAAAACAACTCTTACTCGACCACTCGGACACGTTTTTTAATCCTTTTCTTGCACGGTACAATTCGTTATATTGATTACAATCTTTTCGTGACAAATTTTGTGTAAACTTTGAAGAAGGGTTTCGGTGGGTCGCGAATAACATAAAACTATATTGAATTTTTGTTAATTTTTTTCAATCTCTTTGCAATATCGAGTTAAACTCGTGACAGATTGTGAATTTTATGCTTTCGTCGTATTTCGGATGAAGAAGAAGAAGTGGGGACAGTGATGTTCTGATTTCCCAATAAAAAGCGTCCATATTGAAAAAAATTGTACATATCGACGGTTCCTATGAACAAAAAAAGCAACATAGCAAAACAGCATTCAGTTTCAATTAATTTCGTATCTCATTTCCTTTTAAAGATTGTTGTAGAGTAAAAATAAAACTGTTCACCGAAAACGCGTAACATCGTACCGAGTATATTGTTGTTTATGGATTCACGCGTTCTTATGCGAATCCATGAGAATAATTTGGATTTCAGATATCAGATTTTTATCTGGAGTCACCGCGGTGCGATAAAGGTCGCTTATCGGATGAGTAATATGTACTGTGATTCTGGAATTTTCTGGTGTTCATTATTTGCCGCAATTTTTTTTACTAGTCACAACAACAACGAGAGATAAACACGCGATGCCAATATAGATCGTTGACTGAATCACTATCGTAACTGCCAGTATTCCGCTATTATTGTATTCGCGTATCTTTTTATTGCGTAACATAAAGTTATTTCACTGAAAATGTTTCTGCCGTTATTTGCACTAGTCACGATGTTTGCACTGTTTCGTACCGCCATCGATCAATTCGATGCAATTAATCATTTTTATCGGTTGTCGTTGCGAAATGAAATCGCGAATGGATGCTGCCCGATCGCTTATCGCGGCGCATCGCTGCTGTTATCGTGCACATTACGGTACACGTCTCGCAAAATTAATATCGCCACGAACATGTAAAAATCTTCTCCGCTCAACTGTATTGATTTGACGAATTTTAATGTCTCTGTGCATATAAAAAAAAATCAAGCAGGTTAAACATAACGGAATTTAGTGCAAAAATAAGTAGACAGAATTTAAGACAGTAGAGAAATGGATATACTGATATATCGATGGTGAAAGTTTCGTAAAGAAATAATTAGAAATAACATCGTTTTGTCAATGAGTTACTAATGTCTCACCGATACATCTAATTCCTCATCATGTTACAAATCTGGGCTCCCTATGGAGTACATTCTTCACAGATATCGTGCACATGTCGTTCACAAATAAATAGAACTGAAATTAGTGTTAATTTAGTCTCTCAAAAATGGGAGACGGAACTATTTGTCCAGACTTGAAAATGAATTTTCAAATTCGATTAGGACCCGCCAAATCGAAAAAGCTGGCATACCGCCTTACCATTTCAGAAATTAAGAACAAAAGCTAATAGCAGAACAGTGGTGGCACATCGTCTTGCAATTTCAGCGTTCATTTCGTGAAACAAATTACTTTGATTCCATGGAATCTTCGAGGTTGACGGGTTGACATTGAAAGCGTTAACGCCTCCGCTTCAGGAACGCGTGCAAGGTTTTAGGGCCCGAAGAAAAAGAAGGTCGCAAGGTCTCCTGCACTCATTGACCCGCTCGCTATAGTTAGAACTGGAAACGGCATTGAATCGTAAACACAGTCTCGCAGGCTCAAATATTTTCTGCAGACTTCTCACTGGTTAGGTAGTCTAATAAGTGCTAATCCTTTCGAGGAGTTTATCCTCTCGTTAGTGTCTCTCACACTCTGTTTTTTTCTCTTCTTCAAACAGACCTGACGCGCATCATCAGTCATAATAAAACCGTTCACTTGTTCGTCTGAGGAGCTATAATTAATTTGAATGCTCACTTTGGGTAATCGCGATCGAACGTCCCGACGAAATAGTCTCGGCCACCAGCGTTTTCAACTGTTGTTACACCGTTGTTGTCGCTGTTTCGAAGCCAAACGCGTAATGAATATTTAGCGTGCAGCGAATCGATTCTTTCGTATGCAAATCATCGACACGAGGAAAGTATAATTAACTCCGTGATGACAGTGCTCCGGCAGAAAACGCTTTTTCAATGAAACGTGTCGAGTTTTACCGTTTTATATTTTTCTTTTCTGTTTATTGGTCGCAGCTATCGAACAATTGCCTATAATTCTTAATACGAAGACAACGTAACAACAATTTTTCTGTGTTTTCCCACTTTTGAGTTTCAGGAAATATTATAGTAGAGCGTGTTTTCGATATTGTTGACAGCAGGTATTGTAAAATATAGTAATTCTTTCAAATGAGAAACTTGATGCCTGGCTTATTGTTTTTGCCTGATATTATAGTCATCGAGCTGCCAAGATATCGAAACAAATAATGCATACACGTCAGTGTGCATGTAAAGTTGGCAAAGAAAGAATAAACATGAAATCATCATCGTAACTTCGCCCAAGAAGAAACCGTATTCTTGCATTTGTTTCTTTACCAAGTGATTCTGAAACAATGTGTAATGATTGTTCGCTCCTCGAGATTAATTACACTTGTTGTTTATTGTACATTTACATTAAATTTATCATGCATTTATTAAATTTAGAACTTGTGTATTTACAATTTCATCAGGATGCGAGGGGAAAAAGTAGAAATTGACTTGTATCGCTGTATAACTGTTCAGTATCGTAAACTGTTCGCAGAAATTTTTACTGGTAATTATTAGGACTTGATAATAAAACGTTGGAATATACAACAGAGTACAATTTTATGTTCCAACTGTATTATCTGAAATTTATTAAATGGCTATTTAGCTATAACCAGAGGTAGTAACATTGCAATTAAATCGATGATTGAATTTTTACGACCGTAGATGAGAGGTCTGCAGTCAAGTATAGTTATTTCTATCTCACAGCGATAACTTTTATGCCAGCTTTTGGTACCCCTTGATTATTCGCGGTGAGAAAAACATCTATTTTAAACATACATCCGCACGTAATGTTACAATGATCGAGAACTTTGTGTTCACAATTTGCCACTTTTTCTCATCACAATCACATTTACGGTCTTGATCGAATATTACCCGTTAAATTGAATTTTGTTGCCTCGTATGCAATTTTCCGCACGCTCCAAGGACCAAAACCAATTTACTAACAAATTACATTTCAGTTTTCAATCTCCTCGAAGCAAGATAAGAACCGTTAATATTTCCCCGAATCGTTTCGCGTTGAAACTAAATATTATATTAGGTGATTGCAAAAGTTCGATTTTTAAAGACCTCAAAATCTGTTTCGGAGAAAAACCATGCAGTTTAACAAAAAATAAATTCACCAAATATGGTGGGTACTATGTCATTAAGTTTTGTCTCTGGTACGAACTTTTAAAATCATTCAACAATATTAATAAGACAAAAATATGACAGTACTCATAATTTCTTTTTCGTTCTCACTGTTTTGTGTTAGATCCACTCATTTTTGCCATAAATGCAATCCACAACTATGACTTAATATTATGAGATTACTGTTTCAAAATCGCACGAATCACACGTTACAAATCGGATACGAACGTTTGCAATTGTCCAATATTTCTATAAAATATCGTCCTGGGATCTCCGACGAGTATGCTCGCGTTCGACATCTCCTCCGTTTCCGGTCAGCGGCGTGACCCGCGCGAATCATTGCACAATGACGGCAATTCGTCCGCATTTCATTAAACACTAATGGCCGCGTAATTATAGCTCGCCCATAAAACGTAACATCCGCGTAACACGTTCAGAGGCCTGTTTACCGGCCTATCGATTCGATGTCCAATAGGCCGTGCGATGCTGGCCGCCGATACACACGCCAAAAATCTATGAAAGAGCGATCAGCTGATTGCCCATCGGCATCGGCATCGGCATCGGAATCAGCTGACTTGTTGCAAAATCGAGACGCTCGAGCGAACCTCCCCCCTCTCTCCAGCCTCCCTCGTTGAAAGAGAGCCCGTTAGAAGGTAAACGCTACCTGTTCGAAAGGTGAATGAAATGAATGAACGCCTCTACTCGCCGCACCGATAGAACTCGTATGGCGAGAACTTTTTAGCGTACAGGCTGAAGCAGTAATGTCCTCCAGGTCGAATCTAGCGATGGCTATCGGAGTCGCTCGAGCGTGATCAAACATGAAGGTTTGATCGTTGATGGTTGCCGCATAGATTCTACGTCGGATCAATGATGTAATTTGTTCCTCCTCGCTTCCCGTTCGTTGACCATATTTCCTTTTGACTTGCCTTGCGCAGAGAAAATAGATTTTATAAAATACTCATTTTGCGATAATCGATTCTCTTCTTTTTTCCCTTAATTGCCGAGATATTTTTCTAAAACTGTTAATACCGATTTTGCCGTTACCCTCACTGTTCTCCAACGATGCGTATCGCTTGCATCTCAATTTTTTTATTTAAAATTTCTCCTATTTTCACGAATTTTTGAAGATCTCTAAAATAAGTTTGCTAAAATTGTAGCTATCGTTGCTCTTACTATTTACCTTGTTGCAACTAACTACGCTCCTAATCGCTCGCATCCCAAATTTTTTATTTAAAATTTCTCCCATTTTCACGAATTTTTCAGATGTTCTCCAAAATAAGTTTCCTAAAATTGCAGCTATCGTTGCTCTTAGTATTTACCTTGTTGCAACTTACTACGCTCCTAATCGGTTGCATCGCAACGTTTAGGGGCTGAAATACCGTGGTGGCAGGGAGCAAGCCGCGCGGAAAGCTTGAAAATAACTACAAACGCCTATAACGAACGGATACATCTCATTAAAATAGCGCGATGTCGCGTGAGACAGAGAGAAGAAAAAAATAGTTGGATATAGCTAGAGAGCACTTGGTGTCATGTGATTTGGAATGATGCCATCGGAGCCCGAGTCTTCTGTGAGACTTGTATTCGTAATAAAGGAAAAGGTTTCAGGTTCGGTCGAGCTCCAGTTTCGATGTCTTGATAATCAGATACTGTCTGCAGGTTTTATTTTAAGATCTTGCACAATTGATTAACCGGGGTCCCCCCTAGAATCGCTGACTGAATTTTCGCATTCCTTCGATCTACAAAACAATCTACAAAAATATTTCGGACGAAATGAAGCGGTTCCTTTTCGTAGACGAAAAAAAAACCACAACTAATTGTTCTACGTTCTCAAAAAAAAAATCCAAGTCGTACGGTCCAATATTTAAAAAGTTACCTTTTTTTAAGAGTGTCCGAATAATAATAATTACGATAATAACGTGATCATTTATTCCGATTTTATAGGATCTCCGAGCAAAGAAATACGCCAAAAAATTCCTCAAGAAATATTTCTACAACTTCGCGGAATTGTAAAAGAAAAAAATCTGTACTCCGCCATTTTAACGGGCCCGGTAATTCTAATGTTGATTGCGCTTTTTGTCGTACGGTGCGAGAAGCGTACTTACAGCAAGTTCAATGACTCGTGGTTGCAAGATCGTACGCAACGCGAACGTAAAAGTACGTCGTGCATTATCGTTTTTCGCAATTGATAGTCAGCGGTTCGACCTTGTGGTCTTGCGAAGTCGATGTACTTCGAAGATTACGTACGCTACCATGTGTTTCGGATCTCGAATGACCTTGCCCGGCTAGGCCGATGAACTCGCCCTCGTATCCCAAGAGATAAGAGACGTAATGTTTCCTTTCAAAAATATGAAATTGACCTTGAGATACATTTGAAACCTTCGCAAAGGAAAGAACAATTTTCGTCCGCTGCTTCTTATGGATTAAATTACTATGGCGCGGAAGCCGCTCTTTATATTTAGACCGCTGTGTTTCATCCTGTAGTCTGGAACAATCATTTATCCTATCGTTCTTAATATACAACCGTTATTTTTCCTCGAAATATTCTTATTAATAAATGAAAAATAACGTTTCAATGAATTTCAGAATAGAAGCCTTCAAATGGAATCGTGAAAGTAACAGCATTGCGAATAATTTATTTCTAACACCCATAATTAACGTCAATTTTGAAAGATAAATGGATCCCTAAAAAATTAAGGACAAAAACCTGACTACTAATAGTAGAAGAAAGAAGATAAACGTGACTTTGTTTTTAAATGATCGTATGCCCTGGTTTGACGTCCACATCGTTAATTATTATCAATGAAAGCTAAGCTTGCGTGATATAATTGAATGCAATGATATTACGAAGATATGGATAATTCAGAGCGAGTTCGCGATCATGCTCGTAGAGGAAGTTGCATAACCGTTCGCAAATTGTCCGCAGATCTCCAGAAAGCCCGAGAGAAAAGCCTAAGTAACACGAATTACTCGTTAATCAAGCGCTAATGAAGTAATTGTAGGTTCCGTTTAGCCGAGTGTGGCAGACTGGAACAGTAAAGATTCTAGAAAATTGGCAATTAGGAGATCGCTTCGGTCAGATCACGCCCGATGTATACTATCGGCCTAAGCTATAGCAAAGCTTACGTTTTACAGTCTCTTTGTTGCTTATTATTCAAGCAGAATATTTTCTTGCCTCCTTATGTCATTTTTTCGTAAGCTAGGGTAAGGAAACCAATTACTGCGGGGCTACCAATTACTTTGCCTATATTAATTATACTTATTTTTAAAGCATAATGAATCTAGGCACAGTAGTTGGTACCCGCACAGTAATTGGGTCCCTTACGTCAATCCTATGCATAGATTAAAATGAATTGAAAAGAAACTTATGCTAAACTAAACTCAACACAAAATTGCTTAATTAGAAATGTATGTGAATTCTAACAATAGAATTTTTATTCTATCTACGTGATCGTTAGATTTATTTCCAGTTTTTATCACACACAGATCACATCGTTTTATCGCGTCAGATTCGATTTACCGACAACCTGTGTCTTTATCGAAAATGTTTATTCGATACTCGCCCTAAAGAAGAAAGATACCGCTATCTCTGATTGGCCAAACTTAGGGCTAGCGTAGATCTAATCTGGACCAGACGAGACTTCGTGTTATACAAAAATGTAATTTGAACCACTCGATTTCGTGGAAGGTACAAATTTCTATCTCATTCGAGTGCTTCAGAGATTTCGATCGTTTTTCTTAGATCTGTTTATCTAATCAAAAATACGTGGTATAGGATTGTTGTGGTACTCTTAGCAAGAAAGTGGAACTACAGATTTTTCGATGACTCTAATTTCTATTTCAAAGGAAAAGTCGTTCGTTCGAGGACTGAATAATATATTAAATAATAAATTACACAGACTTCACCGAATTTATAATTTCAAACGAAAATTCGTCTGAAATTAATGAAAATTCTTTAGCATAAAAAATGCAAGGGGCTCCCCAAAATGAACATTTTGAAATGTGAAAACATTCCTTGACCAAAGTCTTACAGTTTCCAAAGGAAAAAATGATCAAAAACCAGTTTTTAAAAAAGAAATGACCTAATTGGGGCTCGTACGTCACGCGTGTCACTATTACTCAAAATTGAAAGCGTAAGCCGTGTCGTTTTGAAAAATGTTCGAAACGCCTAAGCGGCCCAACTAGCTTCATCAGAGGCCTGTTAACACGCTGATACTGAAGCGCGTCTGATGATGCTCGTCTATTTAAAGCAACATGCTCACAGATCACTGCCAGTCCACCGCAGACTTTTTAATTGATCAGATGGGCAATTAAAAAGGTGGAAGCACAGTACTCCAGATTGCGTTTATACGATAGCCTGTATCCTCTTTGTTGCTGTTGGAATATCTACCGTCGTCCGCGATGTTCGTACATTTTCCGACGAAAAATGGCATTTGGTGCCGTTCTAGGCTCCAGTTTTTCACTCGCGAGCTTCCCGAAGCATTTTGGCTTACATTCGTTCTGTTTATAATTCTACTTATCCTGGCAGATGTTCTCGACAAAGTGTCTCACGAAAATATTCGTGCACGCGAGATTTATTTCGGTTTTAACACCATCTCGTTAGCAACATTTTCGTAACCGACGTGACACGCCAATTGTCGCGTATCGGATGACAGAATCACTTGCCCAGATTTAAAAATTCACTTCTAATATATTACACGCGTATTGTATAAGATAGCACGACCTGGTAAAGTCTCCTACGTCTTATAACAAATGCAGACAATTTTTATTTTGCATAAAGATCCGCAGTCTACGTGTTACATAAGAAAATAAGTTTCTATTAAATAATATTAATCTGTAGACACGAGAAACGTAATCATGCCCCCTCCCCATTCAGATAGAACAAATGTGTCTGTCCGCCAGGGGCGTATCTCCTGCGTGTACCCTAAGTGCCATTTCAGTTGCGAAGTTCTCCCGTATGTCGAGACATTACTGTACCTTGACTCTGACAAACTCTTATGGCTCCAGGTTTCCGCAACTTTCCGACACGTACTCTCACAATTTTAGCCGGGAATAATTTAGCGAGAGCCCCTCGAGAGCAAGTAATCGCTGAATCGATCGGACAGGGCGACGGGTACCTTTTTGTACCGGTGCCCCCGTTCCCGGGAAACAGAATCGCAATATCTGGCCCGGCTATTCCTTCGCGGAATCACGCGTTTGGCCAGCCCATGAATTATTCAAGAAGATCCGAGGAAGAGAATGAGATGATAACTCCGGCGGATCGTTGGAATCAAGGCTACGATGATATTAGCGAGCCGCGTGCGCATATTTGGCACTCCGACAATTGCAACGAGAAATTTCACGCTGGACGTGTTTAACGAACCGTACACGTTTTCCTTTTCAGATAATACTAATTGGTATTACCGTGCGGCGACGCGAATTACACAGTGCCACCGCACCGAACAGCGCGTCTCGCCACCGAACAGAACGTTCCGCCGTAACGATAATAGAAGGGCTAATCTGAATTTCATTCCGTTAAGCATTGAAATCCTCGGAACGTTAGACGCAGATATCCTTATAAGTAGGCTATTATCTACTTACTTCGGTTCTTAAGATGATCGCTTGGAAATCTGCTATTAACTTTGAATGAAATGCAAGCGGGCTTTAATGTAAGCATTTCAATTCCTGGACTGCCACTAGAGCAATCTCAAAAATTCCAACGGAAGCAAGTTGTTTAACGAAATAAACTGTGATATCGCAACTTAAAAATCGAAACCTCCCTGAAAACGGTCCATTAGGATTATACGTTTGAATCGTGACGACATCATAGTCGATAATCGCCGGGGCAATGTGATCGAGGAGCGATCGATCGGAGAAACGTCAGAAATCCGATCTCGGCGAGCATCGTCTCGGCAAAAGGATTATCTTGCGCAGCCTCGCGGCGAGAAATCGGTGGCAATCCGTACAACGAGCGAACGATAACGAGTCACGAAACAACCATCATTGTAATTGAACTAATTAACCAGTTAGATCAGCGGCGACGATTGCGCGGTCCGACGAGAGACGTGGATCGTTGGGATCGAGAGCGGCCGCGGATCGCGTCGTGGATCTAACGGAGGAGAGAACGCGTTAATAGAATTATGCAAATTTGTCAGTTGCCGCGCGCGGGTTTCGCCCGATCTTTGTTTGCTTTGCGGATCCGACAATGGCACGTTGCCGCGTACTGTTCGCGTGTTTGCCATCGCCTCCGATGAGATATATTTATACTATCAAGTGCTTCGTGCGCTCCAGAGCTGCAATAATATTTATCCGCCCGTGGCAACTCTGCGAGCCTCCATTGCCAGGGGTGGATTCTTTTCGCAAACGGGGGTGTCAACCTGGTATCAACCCCTCACAATTTAATTCCAACCTTTCGGATTAACCCTTTGCGTTTACAGTTCAGTGACCGCGAATGATTTTTAAAGATAGCATTACCCCTAACGAATGTCGAACAATATTTTCTCTCTTTCACCTAAATCTTATATTTAGTAATTAATCTATTCTGTAATATTAATGTATCATTACGAAATTTTCCGACTGATTTATACGTGTTTCACCTACATACGTCAGTTTTGGTACGCTGTTATCAAAACTGCTGTGATTAATCATCGAGGAAGTGGACCAGTTGCGAGGGGATTTCTCTCGAATGACTCGTACGACAAGGCCAAAAATATTTGCAATCGATGCGTCAAAACAATTTTTAATTAATGTTGTGATCGACTCTTGACTCCCGGGAAAACCCAAAAATATCATTAATTTGGAAAGAAGAATACTGGTTATTTACTGATATTTTGATCTACAAATCATTCTAAAAGTCATAAATATTTGTATATCTTCGTTGAAACTCAATCAAATTCTTGATTGTCCACGATTTTATTACATACCGATCGATTTGGAATCGGTAGAAAAAAATTGACAAAGTTCCACGGAAATATATGTGTTCAGTTTATTAACGAAAGAAATTTATAGAATACACCAGCAGAACAATAGTTCTGTACACGCATTTGAAAAAGTGTGATCGATCTCGAGTTTAGTCGACGAAACACGGCCGATAGATGCTGCAACCATGGATTTTCAGATATACCTATCATGCGCCGGGAAATACGATCACGGAGTGCTTTGTTTCCCTGAACAAATATTTGTCGAAGAACATTCATTGTGGTTGACTAGACGTAGTTCTGACAAATATTGAAACTAGAATCTTTCAGCTGTGATTAACGTCCGTCTCGATCCCTGAAAGACGAAAAATATCGGAAAACGCGGTTTAAAATCAATTTATAAATAATCGATGTGGTGCGAGAAAATGTCTTTCGAATGTACAGTACTACAGATTATAACAGTGCAGAATATAATTTGCATGGCAGTCTTGTCGAACGTAAATCCTGTAATCACGGTATTACCATAATTAGTTTCAAGCGTAATAATAGATTTTGTGCTCGGTACGGTTGATATTTAAAAAAGCTATTACAATCGGTCAAATATAAATTGCAATGATTCGCAAACTATATCGTTAAAATTTACAATTAACATTTAGTAAATTAGTAACCAGACGTAATAATTCGTCCGAGCACCGATAGAAAATGGCTACCCTGCGAGCGAATAAAACGCATGAAAGAGTAGACGTTGTAAGGATTTACGCGGCGCAGCGTGCAATAGGTTTCCCCGTTCTCGAGATTACTAATTTGTGTTAATTTCACGCGGCGATAAGGGAATTCTGTTTGCCTTGCAGCCTCCACGGCGCAGCGGGCGTTGTCATAAATGTTTTATCTACCGGGCAGTCTATCTGTGGATTGTGTACAGTAATGTTCCCCGAGTCGCACATGGTGTGTTGATAAGTATTAAACGTGTTTATCACGGTAAGATAACTGGCGCATTTTATTAATAACCGTTAAGTACAATATGATCACCGCGCACTCGTGGTTTTGCATCTGGCTGGTTTGCTTATTATTAGCGACAGCTTTTACGTGGCTAATTATAGGCGATATTATATATCCATTGTCTCCTGCTGCTGGTTGCCTCCTTTAGAAACACGTCGTCGAGGTCATTGTCTGGTCGACACACACACTCTCTCTCTCTCTCTCTCTCTCTCTCTCTCTCTCTCTCTCTCTCTCTCTCTCTCTCTTTCTCTCGCTCCCGCGCAAATCGAAGCTTATTGTCATACGTTTCCGTCGCACGGCGGTTCATTTGTCCAAAAACATACGTCGTTAAAATCGATATTGTCAACTCATATCGCATCCTCTTCCCTTTTTCTTGCATACGTTTCACAAACCAATTCACACATACTCACATTCGTGCTCGTATTCGTACTTATTACACGCATACTATACACTACTATACCAATCGCGCATGACTCATTTTAAAGCTTGAAACCTCTACATTTCTCTCAGATACTTTTTTCATCCCTTTTTGTAATATATTTACAGATATTAATAATTTTCTATACCGAACCATGCCAAAACTTCTGTCTTTAGTATTTTTAATGAATTGGCAAGAAAATATTGATATTCCTGCGTTCTTTAAATTCGTCTACTGTTTTGAATTTCATCCGCTCAGCGTTTACCATAAATGCATAAAATTTCCGCTCGCCTAATCATCGAGAACTGTCAAATTTGATTTGAAAATCTCCTTTGTTAGGATTCGTATTATGGTAATGCCTTTTCATCCCCGGCGGTAAAGACTTTTCAAACTTCTGATCTTTGGTAATTAAGCGATTTGATGCGTTCGATAAGAGTTTATGGCAGCACGGTATATCCTTGGGCAGTAAAAAAGAGTCGAAACAAATCCCAGCAAGCGATTTCAACCGATAAATCAGAAAACCACTTGTTGATCACAACTTCTGTGAGTTTAAACATACTTTCAAATAAGGCACTTAGTTAAAAAAGAAAGTTCATTACACTCTTTAGAAAAAATTCTTAAAAATCACATTTTCCAGATTATTAACTGGTTACGACTTCTTGCAGTTACATTCGCAACTGAAAATGTTCTCACGATACATTTTTCGTATTAAATATTTTTTCCCCTTAAGACACACGTCGCGTTTCAGTATGCAGTTACTGTACGAATCAGCAGCGTGCCAAGAATTTGTCGATCTACTATACTCGTTAGATTCTTAGGTATAGCACCCGTGCTATACTGGGATACTATTCCATAATTGGCCAGTTTCCTCTGCGATTCAAATTGTTGTAGAGGAAACGATCATAAAATGAAAAATCAGCTGCTCATTATTAATTTTGAAAGACTGTTAACACCAAACCTATCAAAAATTAAATAATTAAAGATGATCGATCTTTTTATATAATTATTTTTTATTTCACGCAGTGGTATTAGACGATTAACGATCAGGGTAAGGGACCCAATTGCTGCGAGGGTACCAGTCTCTGTGCCTATATTAATTGTACTTTCTTTTTTGCCTATTTCATTACAAGCATGAATTGTGCTTTATGTATAATTAATACAGGCACAGTGATTGGTACCCCCACAGTAATAGGGTCCCTCCTTACCCTGTCCGCCGGTTAGGTGAACGAATGAGAAAACGACACGAGCGTCGTTCGGGGACAGAAGCGACGTTCGCTCGGCGAGCCTTGTTTACCCTGGCATCCTTACAGAAGACAAATGGTTTCGGTTGTGAAGTGACCAACGTACCGCAACAAACCGACGTCAACGAAAACTACGTACATTATGCGGTATCGCGAGAAATGCGTTGGCTCAGATAATTTCCCCCTCGTTGCCTTTATTCCCTTGTCTCTTTTGCGTTCGGACCAGCCGCGATTAAATGTGCCGTCGACTAATCGGATGATACGGCTCCACCACAGTCACGGTTATTATGTGAAAGATGTTTACGGAAGATTTTTCGGATCGTAAACAATTGCCGCGATTGGACAGAGCCCGGCCGATAATATGCATGCCCGCACGCTCGGGACATGTGATTTTCTTTGACTTTGGCGATTTCGGCTAACGGGAGACATTTTTCGTTGCCCGATAACAGACGCGCAGAGCGATCAACTTGTCCGAAAATAAACATCCATACTGTATACACAACACACACTCCAAGTGTGATCGTTGTGTTGCAGATGAAAATTTGAACATCCCAGGACACGACGCCTTAGAGTCCTAAAGTGGTGAAACATCGTGACCTCTAAATGAAGCATGAGTCCACCATTATCTTACCTTGCTCAAAGTTCCAATGACCTGTCCCCCAACTTAGAGAGCAGAAGAACAACATTTAATCCGAGTGTGTTTGTTGTGTTGCAAATGAAAATTGGAACATCCCAGGTCACGACGCCTTAGAGTCCTAAAGCGAAAAAATATCGTGACCTCTAAATTGTCAAGCACAAGTCCACCATTATCTTACCTTGCTCAAAGTTCCAATGACCTGTCCCCCAACTTAGAGAGCGGATGAACAACATTTAATCCGAGTGTGTTTGTTGTGTTGCAGATGAAAATTGAAACATCCCAGGACATGACGTAAATAGCATGGCTGATAGGGTAAGGGCAAACGGCACAATGAAGAAGAATCTCGCGCCGTAGTCTCGCCACCTGCGATGTTAGTCACACAGACACCCTCCTCGATGGACAACCAGCCGAATATGATGTCGGTACTCGAGGAGGAGGCGAATGTCGATATCGATGACGCGTTTCCACCGCACGTCGACACGACGAACATCGTGATACAGCCGGAGTCGCCTACCAGCAAGAAACAAGCGCTAAAGACCTTCAACGAGGTCAATGCGCTCCTACAGGCTGGCAGAAAGAGGGAGGTTAAGCTGATCATAAGGGAGAACGCGTGGCCATTGAACAACGGAATTAGGACGCAGCTATGGCCGGCTCTATGCAGTCAACACGCACACGGCAAGAACATGCTCGACGGCTTCTACTGGGACATGGTCAATCAAGTTTTTGGGACTACAGGTGCGATTTTATGTGTAATTGAGGATAGGGCGGTAACACGACCTTCAAGCTTTATTAGTGAAATTAACACTTTACTCTCTAATATCGAAGATCAACCGTTGAGAATTTCTCGAGAAAAAGCAACTGGCCATTTCATTCGTGATTCAACAGATTTTTATAGTATTAATATAATGGAACAATTTCGCTTGAAACGATTATTTGGAAGAAATAATCGTCGAGCTTCTTTTCCGTACAGATCAGTCGTTAAAACTTGATGGAATATTTTCTGCCAGTTTTGGTTTCACGAATTAAATTACGTCGAGTTGCTGGTGTATTTAGAGAGTTCTGTTTGGCAGTCAGCGCGTTAAACAATCCCACCGGAGCTACGCGTTTGCATAAACTTTCGCAGCTAAATCGTTAAAGCATAAAATCCACGGTGACGCGTTGAAGTGCGTTTACTTTCGACCGTCCGACTCGGTATAACAAAGCGTGGCTCTTGACGGATTGTTACAGTTCTTCGAATAGATCAATCTAATTATTCCCGGTCGCTGACGGTTCGAATTCTATGTGTTTGCAGAGCTGCCGGAAAAATCAATCATGCTACCGCCGTTTGTGGATAGCACTCATTGCCTGTCGTACAATCTGACAAGAAAGGGCAGGAGTGTCGCGGACAGGGTTGTATCTGTGCTGGGATACGCTTGTCCCGACATCACCTACAGTCCTTCGCTCTACCCGATCACAGCGCTTCTTCTTCACTTCATGCCAGGTGGGTACTTGCAAGTACGGCACGGTATTGTCTCCGTAACTGTCGCGAGGGTCTCTACCGTAACTGTGAAAATGTTATCCCCACCACGGGGGAGAAAGGATCCCCCGGAGGACCTTGGAACCAGTTTACTATACGGGGACGTGAAGTTAGGAAGAGTGGAATAGTCTGACCATTGTGCTCGTTCGAACAACGGAGAGACGGATCGTGCAAATTGAAGTGTAACAATTTTTGAAAATTTAAGCGGGCACCAATGTAAACAGTTTGCTCAAACGGGACACACTTCTCTCTCTTGCCCCGTTCGTTTCGAGCACAATGGAAATTCACATCGCGTGCCGCACGTCGGTTCCTCTGGTTGATCGCATAAATAAAGATGTAGACACGCGGTTGGATATGCTCCCAAGTTATTAATAGCCCTAAATCGGAATATTCACAAAATACGTTTTCTTACAGAGGAGGAGTGTTATCATTGTATGGCCAGCCTGGTCGCTGCTAAAGACAAAATGTTCATTACGCAAACCAAACTTCTGTACGAAGTTACCTGGAAAACTGTCGAGCAAATCACCAAAAAGCACGTGGTACGTTTTGCAGTTACTATCTCGAATCGATGAGTCATGTTTTCGACTAATTGGACACGTTTCACTTGAAACCGTTTCCATTCCCTTGCGCATATAATGTACGCGCAAAGGATGCTTCCACATTTTCGTCTCTCTAGATCTATGTTTCGAAGTAAACGGCGCAGAGAGTGTTCTGAGAGATTCGATTCAGAAGAATCGAAGTACTCAATATTTATCAGAACAGAAAACAAAATTCCAGTAACGAATAGAATTTCTTTAAACAACTTCACATAATTTTACCATGTACCTTTGAGAAATACAAAGTAATTTCTGTTTCTTTGCGAAAGACCTTCGGAATTTCATTTGTGTCTGCACGTGCTCCATGAGCTCGAGCACATTTGTTCGGAACTTTTCTATTCTAAATCAGCTCGACAGATTTATGCGTAGGTATGTTTATGGGAATAGTATAAGATGATTTATTTCGTTCGAATACGCCAGAGAAAATTGCTCAGAAGTCGATGAAAGTGCCAGATAAGCGAAATACGCGTTGCCAGGCGAGATGGAAGCGGAGTTCTGGAAAATCGCAGCATCAGGGGGATATAATTCATGCTTGCGCTTTCTATTGCAGAAATCGGCGGCGGTACATTTAGCGAGGCATTGCTCAGGATCGAGAGCGGAGAGAATTTACATGGATTGGATCTGGTGGATACTACAGCTTCTTCCATTCCAACATCTAGTCAGGGTTATGGACTGTTTCCTACACGAAGGCATTAAGGTCAGTGTTCGTGGAACTCGGACCGATATAATTCGGAAGCATTCCGATTTTTATTGCATCTTCTTGCGGACACGTTGAAAAATTTCTGGCGCCTGTTCAAGAATATGAAGACGGAATATATCTATACGTACATACGTACATATGTATATACAATAAGAAAAGCTCTTCCTGGAATAGTATGAATGTAAAACTCGAGTGTTGATCGTATGCCAGTAACAGATCGATTTTTACAAGAAGATTTACATCGAGCTCCCGTTCAAGCTATCCAGAGAAATGCAAAAGTAGTTCATGCTTTCGAGAATTATAAATAGATTGCGGATCTCTGCTCATTTATTGAAATTTATAAAATACAAGGAGACGGTCTTTAATTTATTGAAAGGAATCGTCTAGTAGAGGAAGGAACTTTTCGTATTTGTTATATATTTTACAAAACATAGAAATAAAATATTGCATCAAGATTGATCTAATTATAAAGGTTGTCACGAATGGTTCGTTTCTACTCGTTTGGTTACTTGTTTGGAGACTCTTCGGTGGAACTATTTTCGAGAAGCGCATCGGAATTAATATGCATCGTCCGTTCCAGATATATCGTCGGAGTAATTAAGTCATCTTTATATTTCCATCGATGAATCACGCGTTTTGTTCTATCTCGTGTTTCAGGTCTTCTACCGGGTAGCGATGGCTATAGTTTTATTATTCTATAAGCACTCATCCTTGCAAAACTCTGAGTGGATGAATGAAATTTCCAAGAACGGCATCGACGCCGCGCTGTCGAAATTCTGCAGGCAAATACCGGTGAGTGAAACCCGGATGATCGGTAGCGCTACATACTCGCGGCATATACCGGAAGCGAAAAACGTAATCCCGTTGGAATTTTGCAGGTGACGCCGGCGAAATTTTTGCGTACCGCATTTGGGATACGCGGACTCAGCTCAGCATACATATCAAGGGTATTTTTGCGCACAGAAATGGCTCTTAAAAGTAGAAGCGTTTTAACGGGATCCAGATCGTTGGCTCGTTCCCGATCCACGGACAATCTGCCCACGAGCCAGTCCCAAGTCAACATTCAGATGATGTCGCACACGCTCACGATACGAGAAGTACGTTCTCCGTATTCCTCTTTTTGTCGCACATGGATCGGTCAATTCACCGAAATACCGATTCTTGCAAGGTGGACTCACGTACATGAAACCAAATCTAAATCCGATCGGACATGTCTCGGCCTGCGATCGAATTTGATAAATTACCCTCTCGATCTTGTACCCGAGGGTTCTCTATTCTCTGACAATCGTTGAATTGTTTACATTGGCATAGTAACGGCAAACGCTGTCTTATTTTCTATTACCAAGTCTATAAGTGGCGTACATATATGTGAGCCGATTCTATCGTAACGTTTAGATTATATTCTTGTTTGCGAGAAATGTTGCAGGTGTTAAAGGTTTAGCACCGCTAGCTCACGTTGATCGATATGTTTATAATAAGATGAGAAACGTAGACGATCATCGTATAAACATATATAGTTTCTTAGGGTAACCGAAAGACGAACAATGCGAAAGCTGTTCAATTATTCACTTTGTTTTCAGAAAGAATGTGAAGACACATACAAAGACAGGGTATCGTATAATTATCTTTTTGGGAAATGTGTTGTTAGTTTCATGTGCTCTGCCCTTTGTTCCTGAACTACTACCTGTTTTACATTCATTCATACTCACCCTTTTGTCACACTTATCGTGCCAGCTTTATCGCTGTTACCGTCTATCCACTTGCAGTTACCGCCTCTCGAATTAATAGAATAACAAAGATCTCTTCTATTGTCAAATTCATGATTCATCAGGTGTTCACTGGCTTTTCAGTGTTCTGCAAGTATACGACACATTTATGGTAATTGAGAAAGGTAGACACGAACGTCGACGTTCAGAAATATAGATCAGGTCAGAGCTGCGAGAGACGTTGTCGTTGATCTTTCGAAGAAATTCGAGGGCAAGCCCTTCGGAACGTTCAAACCAGTTGCAACATGTACTGCTTCGGTCCGTCGCAGTTGTTTTCGTTAACGGTCTCGTTGTAACAGCTGTGAAACTGACGAAACGGGCGCTGCAACGACGCATCCTTTGATTTCGTACCGATTATGTTCCGATGCTTTCTTAGCATTACCGATACGTTAATTTTGTTTTCAAGGTTATTTATTGGTCACACTGGTTAACAGTAAGCAAGTGTCGAGCATTCATCTGTTCTATTATACCGTGCCGCAAGCGACATTTACAAGTTGCCATATTATTGCTGGCCGTTTCTTTGTACGCTCTGTGTTTCCAATATGGTCTTTAACCAGTGTTTCGCATTTTAAATATATATATTACATATTCTCGTTGATAAAAACGAGCCGCAGCCGTACGCCAATTATAACTGACGGTTCTATGTTGTCTTGTGTCATGCTGCGTTACTGGAATGATGATGGATTTAATGGTGATGGGTGTAGGGTGCACACAGTCCTGGACCGCGTGCTCTGTCAATGGGCGTTTATCCCATACAAAGCATATGCTCCCAGATTCTAGACATGCCTGATGTAAGTACTTGACGGTTGTTCCGTCAAACAACAAAAGAGTACCGCAATAGCCAGAATTTTTCTGTAGTACGCTGGTCGCATCTATATATACATATATATCTCCCTCTCCCTCTCTCTCTCTCTCTCTCTCTCTCTCTCTCTTTGTGGCATGTCGGTATTGTCGTTATCGGTGTACGTACAGCCACCACGAAGGTACATACTATGGGTAGTGTCTACATCGTTCTCATCTTTGCTATTATCTCCGAAGATACAGTGGCCAATGAGTGTACGATAGAGTCACGTTGGCCGAACGGTGGCAATCGTTCACACGTTCCTCTAAATTGCAAAATGGGTCAGACCGATGTAAATGAAACAAGTTTGATTGTCTCCCATTTGGAAGCTACGTGCTAGCACCCCGTTGGCTGGCTCTCGATTGAGTTATTGTTACAGCTTTGTAGTTACGGTATATCGTTGTTTTACCACTGTTGTATACTTCTATTTTTGTTGCCTAAGGTTTCCGTATCTTGCAGTTTATTTGTTGAAACTGAATGGTGTATTTATTTGACTTACTACTACTGATTTAGAACAACGCACACCGCTTCGTGACCCACTGAACGTATCCAAGCTACGAGTTTGATCACACACAACCCCCCGCCCTGCCCTCCCCCTTGCTATTAACTCGGCATGCGTTATTTTTGTTCTGTTTTCTTTTTTACGCATTCATGGCGACACTGTAGAACACCATCGCCGAACGTAAACCCTTATTAATTTGTGTTGTTGTGATATTTATGCGGATAAGTTGTTTTTTCTGCTGATGTGATCAGTGTGTAATACCAATAACAAATAGCGAAACGACGCCAGTGATTCTAAACTACTTCGGTATTACCTAGAGAGCAATTAGTTGTAGTTGTCAATGTATATCTTTAATATCAGCGCCGATCCTCCGTTATATCATGTGCACTGTATCATCATCAATCAGTCACAATCTTGTCTCATTGAAAGTTATACATATAGCGTAGCAGTTCACTTTTATATTTATGTATGATGCTATCGCATTTTGCATGGAGAATGTCTTTTTTATCATTTTACACATGCATTTTTAGTTTTCTTTAGTATGTGCTGAAGTTTATAGTATTTTTTTCTGTTTTCATTGTGACTAGATATTTATTATCGGACTGAGGAATTTTATGCATTTATGGCGTGTAGAAATGTTAAAAAATATTTCATGTTTAGTCATATAAATATGCATGAATGTCCTCGGATTGTTTATTACGCTATTGGTTTAATTACGTTTGACAAACACTTGGACGTTAATTCTGGTAACAATAACAGAGGAATATTTATCTCTAAGAGAAACAATTAGCCGAGGAAACTGAACCAAACATTGGTCGATACGAGGTTAATACCGAATAAAGATCTTCGAAACGGTTGACATTGAAAGATTTTACACAAAATTTGTTATATTTATAAGCTTTACAGTTACGTTATTTTTAATTTCCTTTTTCAGTCAAACGCATGATTCGCTGCTGTGATTTAGTTTGCTGTATCCTTGAAGGATTTTAGAAAATTACCGGAAGCTAATGTTTGCACAGTCACGAACACCAGTCTTACCGTGTGCGTTATACTAATTTTCTTTTTATTTTGTAATAGTTATTCACGTTGTGGTCCTGGCTGCCGATGCGGATTACCATGTATCAACCAATACTGCTATACACAACCGAAGAGCATGGTTGTTCGTTGACGACGTTTTACGTAAGGGTAGAGCAACACGAACCAACCCTATTGATGATCAAGACCTGTAACAATGAAGTAAGTTGTTTTTACAGTAATATAATAATAAGCTAACATTTGTTGCGGTTACTTTTGGATGGTACGTAACAAATATTTATTTCATTAAGGTGTTCGGTGCCTACTGCTCCACAAGATGGTGCGAACGAAACATGAAAAACGACAAAGGACAAAGACAAGCCTATTTCGGCACAGGTGAAACGTTTCTGTTCAGTTTGTACCCTGAACGAGCAAAATACCCTTGGGTAGGGATGGACTCTTCGCACAATGATTCCAAGGTTCATCATTCGGCTGAGCTGTTCATGGCGGCAGATTCTAAAATGATAACAATTGGCGGCGGGTAATTTTTATTTTTTATAATGCTATTAGTTTGATATACCCAAGATGACCTAGTATTGCGAGCTTGCTTAGCTGTTAATGTTATTAATTACCTTGTTTAGAGATGGACAAGCCATATGGATGGACGAGAACATAAGATTCGGTAAGACAGACCGGTGCTCCACGTTCAACAACCCACCTCTTTGTGCTAACGGCGACTTTGAGATTAGGGTACTGGAGGTGTACGGTTTCGCCGGTGCTTGAAGAGACAACAATACGACGCATTGATTTATTTGATTCACTACTGCCATTTAGCAACTCTGTTTCTATATGTACAGAGTTCTATACATTATATACAAGTGTCTTCGTGTATGTAGAAACATTACCGCGGCGACATTAAGCGCGGGCATTGTTGTAATGCATCCTCAATCGCTTGCGGAGTACTAGTATTACTACGTGTGCATGTTTCGTTGCTGAGGCGCTAAAAGCAAATGGTTCTGTGCCGAAATGAGATTACACAGATTTTTTTTCTATCTCTTTCGTTTCGTTAAGCTTCCTGTTAGATCATTCGTCTCAATGTCTGCGAAAATGACTATGCGATTCTTGCGTTCACTGTGTCACAGATTTTCTTATTCTATTTGAACGAGAGAAAGAGAGAGAGAGAGAGAAGAGAGAGACGATAGAACGGAGCCTGGCGCGTAAACATAAGTCTGCGACACAATGGATTTTGACAATAATCGACGTTGAGACGGTGACCCTCAGTTGTACGCAGTCTTGCTATCCCAAAGTGTACATATGTAAAAAACTATTGGTTATTTACGTGAATACTTAATATTCATTTGATTAGACGCTATTCATTATGTATTTTGTATATATATACGTGCATATATACAGGGAGGATCCTCTTAACATTGAAACCGCAAAACATTTCTCGTTTTTAGACGACGCTCCCTGTATATACCATATTATCGCAGATTATTTCATTGAATTTATTGTTAATTATACAGTTTTGTCAGAAATGCTCGTATACATGTGTTAACAACTTGTAGTGTTTATTACTTTAGTATTGTTATGTCTAGCTTTAATCAGTTGTTAAATACAAACCGTGAGAGAGAATCGAAGGGAAAAGAATATTGTTTATATATATATATATACATATATGTTACATATTGTGTATGTCACCGCGTTACCTGTGTATGTGTGTATATAATATCATATACAGATGTGTACGTTAATCTCATATATTTTCCTATAAATATTAGAAGTAATGCCCCTTGCGCAACCAGATTCATTACTCTCACACACACTCGACAAAACATTCGTATACAACACGTTTACACATACTCGACAAAGTGATCATGTACGATCGACCGTAGAAAGACATTCGAGAAAATAATGGCAGGGGGCGAATGGTACTTTGAAACAACGATATCTCTTCTATATTTTTTTGTTTGTCTTTTCTTCTTTTTTTTTCTTTTTTTTTTTTGTAATTTCTCGGTGGTGATTTCGTCGAAAGAGACACGTTCAGTTCCGAGTCGTGTAATAATTGACTCGCTTTCTAAAACCGGTAACGAAGCCATAATTTTCACGTAGTACTTTAAGAATTTGTATATTTTATATAGAATACGTAATTCATGTTGATAGCGAACCGAACTAGTACAGACACGGAACGATATATACATATATTTACATATATATATATATATATATATATATATATATATATATATATATATATATATGTATATGTATATTTCCATAAGCGTTTTCTTCTCTTTTTCTTTTTTTCTTCAACACACTTCGGGGCATTCTGAAGAAGCGTACTAGATGTTACTGTCGGTTATCCTTCGTCTCTCTTTGTGATCAAATCTGTATCGATATCGTAACGGTACACGATTAACTCTTAGAGTACCTGCTTCTGTGTTTAGTTTCTTGTTGATTATTTCTTTTTTATTATTATTATTATTATTATTATTATTATTATTATTATTATTCGAGTGAAAGGACGAAAGAGGAAGAGTGGAGAACGAGCGAATCTAGAGGTGTCTGTTTGGATGCCTTGGTTGTGATGTAGAAGTGGCTGGCACCACTTTTGTCCGAGCGACAATACCTACTAATTATAATTGTTTGCGTGGGAGGATCATGTATCTTTCAGCCCCCGTCGTCACTTTATCACCAATCTCGGAACAGCACACACGAAATACGAACGACACCGTTATACGAACTATCCCATAACTGGTGATACAGTCTGAAAGATGAAAACTGCACTGTAACAAATGACGACAAAATTGTAGAATGAAATGTCACGAATAGACTGCGGCTTTTATGCGTAGGTGTAAAGTGAGTAGGTGTAATTCAAAACAGTAAGAAGATTAAAAGAGTTTAACAACGTGGATATACCATTTTTAACATATAAAAGTAGCGATGATTAGTGATGAAATTTTTACTTACCTCCTATTGTAAATTACAAATGATGTACAAAAATTTTAATTTGCATAAAAGTCCGCAGTCTGGTCATGAAGAAGTTTCGGTTTGCAAGAAAGTTGGTCTCCTTCGAGGCTCGTTTGTGAAATATTTTTCAGATACACGTACACTTCCGCCTACACTAGCATAAGCACGTTCTTGAACAACCGTGTATCTAACTGTTCAAAATCAACTTTCTTCGAACACTTCTGTAAAAATTTCATTCTATATCTTTGACATATTTTCTCACCTTGAACGTCCATCAGTTGCAAGACAAACGTAATTGAACATCGAAACACGGGAAAATTTAAGAAAACGAGCCTAAGCTAAATCGCTCCATGTATACTCGATTTACATTTTTACCGATCTAAGTGGTCGATGGTTATAATCACAAATTGACACGTAAATCACCGGATTACACGTGCCGGAATCGTAACACAAATGGACGAACAACGTATCGAAGTACAATCAATACTACACATTTATGGCGCTATCGAAATCAGTTCTGAATATAAACAAGGTACCGTCGAATTTAGCGATCGAACCCTTTTCCAGTTTACGCGTATATTTCGACAGAGCTTAATGTAATATGCCCGCGTAATCGTAAATTGTAGCGATTTACATTCGATTTACCGTTTTCAACGAGTTTTAAATGTTGCGAGAATGAGTGCGGAAAATGGGGGAACACTGCTGATCTCACTGAGGAGTTAAACGTGGTAGAACGTGTTCAATGTATATCCGTTTTACATTTTGACGAGTCTGCGTTTCGATAACGGACTACAGACGGTTCCCTCGTCGCGAGAAAAAATATGTTTACTTTGCCGAAAGGACTCGTAACATCACAGACAAGTATGGTTGCATGGGTCGAGGGTGTACGAGTGACAGCAATCGTGGAATTGGTATTGTTGTAGGATTCAGGGATAGTCGAAGAAGAGGTAATCCGCGTGCTTAGAATTCGATGCGAGTCTTTAAATTATTTCGTTGTTAATTTATATTTACATACCGCTCGTCCGCAAGTTTATGCTTCGCATACTTCGTTTTACCGCTAAACTGTCCTCTTCGTGGCTATCGCAGGACGCACTTTATCGAAAGAAAAAACAATGTACGTTTCACGAACAAGTGGTTGCAAGTGCTGCTGGTGCGAACGATAGAATTTTTTTTTCTTTCTTTTTTTTTGTGAAACCATAGTTGTGTGTGATAAATTGCAAACGGAATGAGTGAATATTTATTTATTGTATACTCGTATTCGTGCGAAAGGTGATGTGCTGAAAATGGAAAGTATTATTGTTCAAAGTTTCTAACGTAGCACAGCATAACATAAATATATACTAGGAAGTAATATATATACATACTACATATATATATATATATATATATATATATATACGTACATATACATATGAATTGTATATATAAATATATACAATATTATCTATATATATATATATTTATATATAAATTTATATATACACATATAAATATATACCAATAAACGACGAAAAAAAGGAAAATAAAACATAATTGAATGGAGTGTTTTCGAAGCTTTCCGCAATGTTGTTATACTATATTACGTTATATATATATACATACAAGTACTACATAATATATATTTATATATATATATATATAATGTAATATATACGTTGTATAATGTAAGTTATACCGTTTCCGGAAAGAAATTGTTGCGTCTCGATGCTACTTTATCATATCATCGTTGTGAATAGAATATTGTTATACGCAAATCTATTGTCCCGTTTCATTCCTTCTATTTTGAGAAGGACATCTCATGTCACGTTCTTAAACAGAAACACGTACGCATACACATTGCATGTGAACCCCAAGAGCCAATATGTGAAAGTAAATTACAATGTAAAATTAATTTAAACGTATCACAGAACCAAAATCTTTGGAATGAATAACACCATTGAAATTACCACCAATAAAAAGAAAGTCTTCTTCCATTTTCCACTACTCGATTTGTATACTTGAATGACCAGCGGCTGCAATTCGAGCGTTTCGTTTCTGGAATAAATATCATTTCTTTTGTTACAATCATTTTCTAAATGAATACATACATACATATATATATAAAGTCGTGCTCGTCACTGAAAAGATATTTATAAATTTGTTTATGACAATACAAGTAGCTAAACCTCGTCTGTGATATTGGCACCTGACGGTAAGAGTTAAATTTAACTCTTAGGATAGGCAACCCGCTCTACTCTTTTCAGGGTTCATTTAATACCCCTGGAAATCTTTTCTTTATCCGCATATGCTCCTCAGAAATAGTTGCATAGAAGATCCTAGGATAATACTTCATCTGTTTTTTGCATTACACTTTAAACCAACAAAGTCTGTTTCATTTATAATTTTACGTTTTTACCTGGAGGAATGTATGGAGGTGAAATAGAGATATTATTATAATTAATCTATACTTATTTATTTTTCTAACCAACCTGAACTTATTTCTCCACTCGGCACTTGAACGATATTGTGTACAATTTATGTTGTGTTTTAGTTTGAAGGTGTGATACTTTTGGATAACGTTATACAAGCATATAAAATAATAGTTTAACGAAGAATTAGCGGTACGAAAACTTTTGTATATAAATTGAGAATATTTCTCATTGATGTTCGAGCATTTGAATAGCGCCCCTTTGTAATGATCGAAAAGTGTTTTTTTCCAGCTGTACAGCGGTGCACGCGGGGATCACATTTGTAAGGCATTGACATAACAGTTTCAGGTTGAGCCTTGTGTAGTCGAAGTCACCAGTATTGCACGCGCTGTCTTCCCTACGATCTCAACGGTGCGTTTGTGCGTTTCTCACACATCTTCCAAGCATTTTCTTTCGCTGATACACAATTTAATAGAAAATAAAATAATCAATTTCGTGGGGAAATGCTTCGGCGAAACATTCGTTAATATCACAAGAATTCAGTGTACTGTGCACATTATAAAATATCAAATCTTTAATGTTTTATAACAGTGCTTATGTCCCACGATATCTGGTTTTAATAGTTAAAGTGTAGTCACCGAGATCTGTGCTTTACGGCTGCGTGAACTGTAAGGTAACGGTGTAAATATAAATATTAATTAAATGAATTATTATTAGTTGTACGAAGGCTCTCCGATATACTCTATTCGTTAATAAGCAAATTCTTATCATAGACGTTCATGAAACTTTGGATAATCAGTAGACTGCGGATGTTGTGCAATTATGACGACTGTTATGACATTGAAAACAGTGAAAATATTCGAAGAACGTGAAAACACTGTTGTGTTATTTTCGACTCACTAAAATTATTCGGAAAATAAATAATGGGATAGCGTTTTGCAGTTGGATTGTAAACAGTTTTTATCTCGCCCAAAAATCCGCAGTCTAGCAATCAATTTTGAAAGCATGTGAAGTGAAAATTGAGGAAGCGTCGTTGTCACCGGTTTGAATGTTAAAGATTTCGTAAAGCAAGAACGTCATGGGAGAAAGTGAAGGGAAACAAAAGCGTCATGCGTTAACCATCGCGAAACGTCGCGTCGGCGAATATTTTTCGAAGTACATACAGATAAAAAAAGGGCCGGATTTTTTGTTTTCTGGTGAATATTTTTCGGCGGAGGGGGTCGTGGCCGTTACCTGACCATGTAGCCCGCATCTTTTCATTGAACGCTGTGAGCTCTGACTCGTCCCATATATCATTCTGTCAGTTAATCATCGTTTCTACGATTCCCCTCTTCTTTTTTCTTTTTCTTTTTTTCTACTTGCGTCACACACAAGATTCGATGGTCTGTCTCTATTCAATCATGCAATGAGACATGCAAATTTAAGCGAACGATGGCAAATGGGTTCTTCGTATAAGAACTGCCGGCAATTCGAACACTTCACTCAACGCTCCATCGACGTCGTCATCAATCTTCTCTAGGAAATTTATTTCACAATTTTCACAAATTCAAAATAAATCCTTTAATCACAATTTCAAATCTACTCATTTTTGCCGTAACTCATGAAATCAACAGTTTGCTCGTCGCTCTGTGGAAATAGTATCATTGAACAACAATACTAAATTTTTCTCTGCTTCGATGATTTTAGAAATGATGGACCAAATTATAATTTATTTCGGAAATTTTAATGGAACCATTAACGTTTACGGGAAATAATTGTTTTTGTACTACACAATCAATCTGGAAGAGTCTTTATTAATGTTTATTAGCACCTTTTCGATAATCTGTATTCCATTTACTCGTGTTACACAGTATTATTTACGACGTTGCATAATGGAAATAAGAAATTTATATGTTCTCTTCGAACAAGTTCTTCGGTTAAACTGGTTCATTTTTTTTTAAATGCATAATACATGCATAATGCATAAACGTCCATAGTAATTTATCATGAAGTTAAGACCGAGTAATTGACAAAAACAAAACCGGTAATAAATAATTAAACAGAAGCTGCGCGACTTTGCTGTTGAATGGTTACGAATAAATAAAGTATAATGGCGATTGAATATTCAGAATCTTTAACTTATCATCGCCTAGCATTTTTGCAGGAGTATTATTGCATTTCGCTACATAACTCGTTAAATTTTTCAAGGGGCATAAATTATGGTTGGCTCACGACAATTTTCCCGTTGTTCTGCTCTTGGTATAGCAGGCTGGCTGGTCGTTAATTACTGGTGGTTTTGGCCGACGTTATCACGAGATAACGCGAAAAGGAAATTCTAAAATGTTTTAAACATTACGGAGGCAATGGATGTTTGTGGGACAACATTTCGATAAAAATGAAGTTTAGTTAAAAGTTTTACCGTTAAAAGCAAAAGACAGGCGCAGTCACGCTAATAGGTTTTTCTTCTATCCGTTAAGCTAATAATGTGCCTCGGTAAACGCCCTTGGGGTTACAAAAGTCGCGTGAAACATTAAAATATCCTCACCGCATAAACTGATCAGAAGTCAATGATATAACTTATTTTTTGCCCATCTTTTTTCCGATAAAAGGCATTGACCTATACTTACTGTTTTGATATTCAATTAACACTATCCAAATCAATAAACACTATCTGCGAAATACAAAATCATTTATACCGGATGATTCACGAGAAAAGTTGTACCGTTCGAGGAGGCAAATATGACGATATAAAAAAATATGTTTGATGTTACGTTTTTCAAATAAAATTATAGTACATATTCTGATATAAACGGCAAATAGTTCTCGCACATTGATCGTATTAATGTTACCTTTACTACTGCGCGTACTGTTACCATGCAAAACAAGAGAAGACTTATGATAAATGGTTTTACGTTATATAATTAACACCTGTCGGCGTGCGCGCCTTACCTTCTGGTAAATTCATCGGCGCAAAATATGTTTGCCTTTAAGAATTAAAGTGATTATTTCTTATTCAATATTATACATATTCTTTCCTGTTTCATTCGGTATAATATATGTTTAATCTGTACATCATACAAGTGGATACTAGATTATTTATTCTGCTGTGTTTATGAAAAAATTTAATGATTTTCATATTATTTATATTATACGTAACATAATACGGTTATACGTAACACCATAGATCATGTCCTTTTTTTATTTTTGTGACATCGATGCAACAATCGATTAAAAAAACATAGAAAATGTGCCAAACCGTGATTTCTTTGCTTCAGCGTCTCTCGTTAGCATTTTTAAGACTACATATTGCTCCACCGAGCAAACGAGCAGAGCAATTAAGGATTACCTTTAATTATTTCACTTCTTACTTACATTCGTATAATTAAGTTTGACGGCCCTGAATCCCCAATGAGGATCAGAGTCAATTAAGGAGGTCGCTAAATTAGTCGATTAGTCGATCTCTTTCTCCGACAGGCATCGTTTCAGGATCTTCGTTTTGGGGACTTTTAAATGTTTCGCAAGAGCAGAATCGTTAAATGACAATGAAGTTTCACGAGTTTTAGCGATCGGGATTCAACGTTTGCCAACTTCGGATTAGTGACCAATTAACAACCGCAGTTAATTGAAACGCTGAACGGTTTTTCTTGTTTCGCATTTGAATCGCAAACGAAGCAGAGCGTTGTCTATTTGCGACCGAGTCTGGCAAACTTTTTACTCGCTTACATGCGAACGAGTGAATTACAAAAACAAAGAAAGAAATATAAAAAATTTTGCGACTGCGGGGCACGTTCTTTCGTTGTTTTAATAGACCTGCTGTCATGCATCAGCCAGCGTGATCGTCGATCGATGGAAAATGCACCGTGATCTCTCCACTACCATTCCCTTTAAAGGAACACAATTATACAAAAACGTGGTTCAATATGCAGTTCACATTCAAGGGAACTTACAGCCTTGAAAGCCTAAAAGAAGTAGGTGAATCTGACGTTTCTTTCGTGGATGAGGGATTGGTAGAAAACCACAATGTTCGCTTAAGGGGTAATACAATTTTGGGTAATGAAGAAATGGCAGAATCACTGAACAAATTTTATGAATTATATTCTAGACAATTTTATAAAGAGTAGTGGTGTATAGAAACTCCAAGTTAAACGGATGGAGAGTTTAGAAGATTTAGCGAGTGCAAGGTCGGAAAACATAACTTCAAGAAAACACGATTAATGCTTTAACATTTGTCTCGCATGGCGTGTAGCCGTGTCCTCGGTGATCTTTGAATTTTAAAAAGTTCTTGTGGCCCAGTATTCTGCACATACGAAACTAAAAAGAAAAAAAGCGAAACAACGTTTCCGATCCTTTTGAAGCCGGCAAGGTCGTTTACCTTCTTAAATCAATCTTCTTGCGATAAACATCATTAAAACAGTTACCGATACATGTTTATTTCATGGTATTTGCTATTGTATCAATCAATGTTTGTCGTTTCTTCTAAAAAGACATAAGCTGTTTATACGCATGATCTGCTTAGAATTACTTAGATGACTTCACCGCTCAAGGTATCCGACGCACACGATGCACAAACGCAACCGATGAACTTCGCGAAATACGTTCTGCAAATTTAGTTCTTACAAGTTAGCTTAATATTAGCAAACGTTATCAGGAACATATCTATTATCATCCCAGAAATATAACTGTTCCGAATTTATCCGAAAATTCATTGTTAAGTTTGCAGGAATGATATATTTAAAAATAAACGGTACCCTTGATCGTATCGAATTTTACCTAAATTCGTATACCAAGGAGTTCAGTTTATTTGCATCTGTTATCTGTTAATAAATATATTTTTCTAAACCTGGACATGCACTGGTATTTTTACAACTAACAATAATTTTTTTAATTATCTCTGCCTTCATGTTCGGGGATGTACACTGTGATTGGCTTCCGAGCCCTCCAAATATTTCTCACCGAAATTTATAAAATTAAATCTAATGATTAGTAATTGTTTCTTACGATATCTGCCCGGGAAACTAGTGTATAAATTTCCCTGTTGTCTGAAATACGTGTGTCCAGTTATGCGCGACGGATGACACTACTTTCATCGGACATAAATTGCAAAAATTCAATGATGACGCTCGGTCTGATTATCGGCATCATTCCAGCGTGGAAATAAGCCTTGAAAATTGATAAAACAAACGATTTAACGCGCCGCCGCGCACGCTACTCGAACGATAATCGACCGGTCAGGCTCACCGTTGATAAGTGATAATTCAGCAAAAGTATATTACACGTATAATGTATATGTGGAGCAAGCAACGCGGCAGTGACTAATCAGGCAGACGCGCGTTAATTACGATGAAGCCAGACTTTCGACTGGGGGTCCAGGAAGAGGCGACCCAGACATTGGTAAATTAATTCCAATCTCCGCATTAACGCTTATCATTGCTCCTAAGACATCGTTAATGTTTACACGCCGCATTGCATTTACATTGCCGATAGAATTAACGTCGACCAAATTCCATGCTACAATGCTTGCAACGAACACTCCTCGTTAGAACCAAACTGCGGATTTTATGCATTTATAATAATAATGAATCGATCAAATTCAAAACGGTTAATTATTGCAAGAATTTAGAAAGTCTGTTGTATTAATTTCAGCTCCTTAAAATTATTCTGAGAAGAACCGAATGTCTATGTACGTGGCTACACTGTGTGTGGGTATCTTGCAATGAAAATGATTTTTATTTTGCATGGAAATCCTATCTTTTATTCGTTATTGTTTCCAATACTTTTTATTTGAAATGTACCCAGCTCAGCTTAAAACGATTAGGGGATTTGAAAAAAATTGTTCATTAATCACGGATCATGTTCTCTCGCCGCTATTCTTGCCAAGTAATACGAAATAATTGTCACCTCTACGTGTGAATAAATCATCGGAAATTATGTTTGCGCATCATCATCGATATTGTTGCGACTAAGCTTTGACCTTGTACATATTTTCTAACTACGTTTTATTTCGTCGATGCTTCTACATTCATACTATGATATTATTAAACCCTCTATGAATTCTTTAAAAAATATCATTCGAGGCAAACATTGCGACTAAAGAAAAAGATTGAAGCAAAAGTGTCGGTTATATACATAGACACTTTCAAATGATAATTGACCGGCTGTTTGGCGTTGATAAACGATAACTACGCTTGAAAGAAGTAACCGCAAACAGCAAATTGTTCGTTCTTCCTGCTGCGTATAAACTTCGTAGATGTTTATTTCTCTAGACAATTTCACTATCTTCGGGTAAACTGCGAGATTCTGAACACCACGTGTGCGTGACAGCGGTGGCGAACGTGTTGAGAAGAAAATGAAAAATTTCTGCGTCCCCAGTGAAAAGATTATGATTCGCAAAAAATAAGATGTGGGACAGGAAGGTGAAAGAAGTTTTGCGGCGGAAGACTTGGACTGATCCGACTAATCAGCGGGATCTGCTTTAATTTAGAAATGTCAGACACCGTTGTTAATCCACTTTGTTGGTAAATGATGGAGCGGAGTCAAGTAATACGCACACAATGAAAGTGTACGTCCCGGCGGTATAGAAAGCGCCGCGGAGCATGTTAAATAACAAGGGCTAAATAAGGCTGCCAGATAACAACAGTTACAGCCGCGAGTGGAATAATAATTACCCACGATACCTAGTGTGAATGTACCGCGAGCATTGTGGTAGTAAGGACAAAAGATTCTATCAACACTCGCCTTCGCGAGCGCGTGTCCCGTGATTACCATAAAGGGAGTTGAAGATATTCGCTGATGCTATTCGAGGTTCCCCCGACTTTCAAGGAGATATTCCTGATGAATTTCATCGTCACTGGTAGAGTGCTGATTGAATCATTACTGACCACAGGAAACGCACCCGTCAATATAAATTTTACCGTTGAAAATGTCGTTCGGCTTCGAACTATTAAGAAGAAGTCGACTAAATGTTCGGTTCTCAAAATATAAGCATTTCATACAATTCAGCACATCAAACATTTTACCAACATTTTAGTGCATAAAATATTTTACCAACAGGTGACTGTAACAATGCATTTTCTGTTTTTCACAACGCATATGTTTTGCATAGCGCATAATTTGTGCATATGACATAAACTACGCTTATTCTCCGCACATTTCTCGCATAATTCTCCCATGAGTCGTGCACACGTAGCATTGTCTATCAATGCAGTCAAGTTTCAGAAATGTTTTCGAAGCATCTTGATCGATTATGCGCGGCTTTCTTGAACGGGTTTCATCATCTAAGATCAGTTCTCGATCTTTAAACTTCTTCGATCTCTAAACTCACGTGTCCTTTTCAAAACAGCATATTCGCCAAACACTTGACATAACACGTTTCTTCCGCTTTTACAACGCAATTTTCTTGCTGGAATTGCACGCATCATCTTCACGGTGTGGTTTGCCGTGAGAACAAAATAACAAAGCAATGAACATTTACTGCGCTTTTTTATCGTATCTAGTAGCGGCAAAGGCAGACCTGCAGATAAAAGACAAAACTTTCCGGCATACCCGGTATGCAAGTGCCACAATAGACAGTGAACGCACGGTAGATGTAAAAAAGATTGTTTTTGAAGGGAGTCTTGTAAGGGAGTCTGCTGTGTTGCAGCTACATTACAATATTCCAAATTGTTTCTAAAAACGATTCAAATTCCTTTAGCCTGAGAAGCCTGAATGGCAGGAACATACCACGGAGGACTCCTCAATGTCTGGACTTTGCGGTTCTCTACGCGGCTTGGAAGACATTTCCGGAAGTGCGACGCAACCTTACCGCAGAAATAGCCTCGCCTTGTCCTTACACTCGAATTTGGCTGGTTTTCCGGCTAACAATCCGGAGATCTCGCCGTTTCAGGTCGTCGATTCGGCACGAAGACGATTCAGCAATGTCAGCGACGTCGTCTCGAGGAAAATCTCTCACACGATTCGATGGAGGACCGTCTCTGCTTCCATTGAGCTCACCGTGTCACAAGTGAGCCACACTAGCCTGCTTCCATCAGCGACATACCTTTCCTGCACGTTAATTAAACTTTTCCGTTCCGAAGTTCTTTCAATTTTATCCCCAACAATTACTTGTCATTCCAAGCGTTTTATATCAAATTTCTTCGAACCTTCAAAAGACTTCCAGAGTACTTCAGAAGGCAGATCCTTATTGATCGATACTAATTTAACAATTTTTTTGTTCGCACATTATATCGAAAATAGCTTAATGATTTGTGGTTTGTACAGGGCACGTCGTTATGTGGTCAGTACATACGAAACCGATTGAAACGGTCCGGGATCTTTCACCGGAAGCTCGGCCTAAAGAGGATGAGGAGCGCCATGTTGCTTCCGGGCGGTGCGGTCGTTGGTGAAGTTTATCCAGAATTGATATCGGTCGGCTCCGAATTGGAGAAAATGCATCCAAACTTGTTCAATCGCGTCGCCCGACAAATTGGTTGCGGTAGTTTCTCTTCGGAACAATCTGCCAGCGAGGCCGTGGTCGATGTCTCCAGGGAGATGATCAGAAACGGTGAGATGACCTGGAGCAAAGTGATAGCCCTTTACGCCATCGCCGGTGGCATTGCTGTGGATTGCGTACGTCAGGGTAAACCTGAGTTTCTACCCGCCATACAGAGAGGTAATTAATTCGTTTAAAATTATAATGTCATTCCTCTGGTGGTCCTGTTTCTCTTATTTTGGCAAGAAGGTGCGGCCGAGAAGTGTTAAGTGGCTGCTCAGCATGTGTTCTATGTCGTAAAACGGCTAAACAAGTATACTCATTATGTCGTCGGTGTTACAATCTTAATGACAAAATCAAGACTAGAAAGAATTCCATTAAATATTCTACAAGAAACAGAAACCTTAATAACAATATTTAATACAAAATTTCTCCATTTCGTTAAAATTAAGTTAACCGCCAGAAGTGAATAACTTGAACGGTCTTTAAACATATATGGTCCCTAAACTATTTTAGTAAATATAATGTTCATTCCATTTTGTTATTATTAGATATTACATGCATAGTTCTCTCTGTTTGGTTATCAGGTATGAACGACGTTTTGGAAGAGGATCTCGCAGCATGGATACAAGCCAATGGTGGATGGGTAAGCTAAGATGCGTTACATGGCCTGAATTAAATAAAATTCGCATTTTCTTCGCCTAACTCGTATCTCTTATTTTAGTCTGCCTTGACAACACGCTACAGGCCAGTAACAAAAGAGGAAACATGGTCCACGCGGAAGCTTGTGTCGGTATTTATATTTTCTACACTGATCGCCATTATGATTTCAACATTTTTGAAATTTTTAATTTTGTAACGTGTGCTAAATGTACGGTTATTGTGTAATTTATTATAGTAAACATTTTCATAACATCCTCTTGTACGAGTTTATTATGGTTTGTAAATCGCTCCTCGTTTGATTCCTTAGTCTAATAATTATAAGAGGTCACTTTAATTCGGACAATGGTTCATTATATTTAAATTTTACATATTTCAACAAATGATTTGTGTAAACGCAACTCGCGCTGCTCTTTCAAGTATATATTTCTTTTTCCGACATCTCATGCTGTGTAACTTCCGGTTCCGCTAATTCAGATTCCTCACGACTAGCAGGCCGTTCGATGGTTTCTTCGTAAACGTGATTTTTATTCTTCCCATTTACTTCCTGGTAAAAAGAATTATTCTCACTGTTCGGAAAAAAGCGTAGAAAATTATGTGCAATTTATAAAAATTGTGCGGCTAGATTGAAAAATCAGATTACCCGCACTTTCGTAACCGTTGCAATGTACGCGAGGAAGCTCTGATTCGTTTCTTCCTTGTTAATCACTTCGAGATACTTTTTTCGCGCGTTTAGAACTTCCTCTTGTTGCTTTTTGTGCCTAATGGCCAATTCTAACGCTCTGAAATAAAACAATAAATTCGAAAGAAAACTATATTTTTTCAGTGGCGTCTACCACAATGAAACAATACCTATTCCAATTGTACACTTCGATGTTAATCCGTATAGCTTCTGCGATTAAACCATTTTGCAAAAGTATACCTTCTGCAGTTAACAGGTCACCTGAGAGGAGCGCCATTTCTGCCAGTCTCTGAGTTTTATTTGAAAAACTCTTTTCGACATTCGAATATTAAAATGGATTATTAAAAGACAAATAAATTTTTCTTTCATTATAAATTAGAATTACCTTTATATACTGAATGTAATCTACTTTGTCATATCTTGAAATCGCTGCATACGCTTCTTCCGCAGCACTCAGTTCTTTGTTATCAGTTGCCATAATGGCCACACAAGTCCATAATATTTCGTTCTACTTAGAAATTCCATATTTTAAAACTAATATTACACTGGCAGAGATATTATGTAGAAAAATTACCTGAGCAATTCGACAAAGAGATAGTGCTTCTTTCCACCTTTTATGCAATATATGTTGATGAAGACTGATGAAGAATGTATAAAAGGAAGATGCTACTAATGCACCGTCACCACGGCGTACCATTACCATACCGTTATATACACTTGAAATACTTGGTTGTCTGCCAAATTCACTGAAAGCATTAAGAGAGTACGTTAGCGAATGGACGATAAAGGAAAAGGTAATATAAAGGAAAATAAATTCAGACCTGCTTGGTTTATCAATCCTAGTTTTTCTTATTATTTTCCGATCGCTGTAATGCACGCAATTAGGACATAGCCATACAGACAACATTGCATCGAGCATTGCTGCTAAAACGTTTGCATCTGTCGCCCATGCAATATCTTGCGCCATTGCGGCTGAAAAAAAAGTAAAATTGTCACCGGATAAAAACAGTTATTATATTCACTTAAACTACCAACATTTTTAGTTTGTTTTAAATTCTCAAATTAGCACACAAGTAGTCTAATTACTCTGCTACAAAAAATGCATACCTATTTTACATACTCTACCAAAGCCAGTGGTTCTAACAGAAACAAGAAACAAATCTTTATTCACATCAATTAACGCCACTTGTCGTTCATTCGGTCCTCCTATATGATTTAGCGCCACCCTTGTGATATCTTGAAGGTGTATGTAGGGTTGACTTTCTGTTACCGGTTTATTGTAGGCGACTTCCAAAACATGAAGTACTGAAAGAAACAAGATCCATGAAAATTTAAAAGGAAACAATTGTCTCTGAGGAAATGTAAACTATATTTTGTCATACATTTTTCATTAGTTTGAGATCTTATAATTAAAGTGTCAGAGCACAATGATACGCAAGGGGGATGAAGTCTTTCCTGTGTCATCCCTTTCCACTTTGGAGTACCTAATAATCGGCCTTGATAACTGTACAACGATACGCTATTCCATTCAACCAGTAGAAATTGTCTAAAAATTATTGATGTCTTTTGTATACCAAACAAAGTATATTTATATTATTTCCTGGATATGTAAAAATACAACAATTATTGCATACTTCTCCGCAAGCAGTACTGCTGATACACTGGTATTCTTCAAATCAAATATAGCCGGTGTGTTCCAGTTTACTACCGAGTAAATATGACACTGAGCCGGTGTTATAACAACCAAATGGTCAAAACCAAATTCCAGCTGGACCACACGATCCGATATTTCTAATGTTTCCTGGATTTCATTAGCAATATGCCTGATTTCAATCACTTTTCTTTTTACTAATGTAGCTTCGTAATTATTCCATTCTAATCTCCTGTTGGTGCATATATACACATAAGTACATAAATAGACAGCTTATTCTCAACACATTTGCATTGTTAAAAAATTTGTAATACCTATCTATTATATGTCCAGTTAACACAGTTCCATTACTACAGGCCATAGCAATTTGAGTACTATCGCTAGACCAAGCAATACAGTATATACTTCCAGAATTAATTTTTTCCAGTGAATAGGACCACTAGAAATATAAGTATTGTTAGAAAAATGTTATAATCGCTAGAGGTGTGCGAAAACTCGAAAATGTCGGGTCATCAGGCACCCGAAATTTTCGGGTTTCCGAAACTACAGTGTAGAAATAAACGAACTCCTGTTTTATCGCACAGTTTGATTGTATTGAAAGATCCAACAGCAAAGTGATTCCCCGAGTAACTCCAACTCAATGACGTGATGGGATAATCTCCTGCATTGCTGGAGAACATTAGAGTGCCACTGGGATCCCATACCTTTGTAAGAAATGAACTGCTTCAATGATTTTATTAGACATACAAAGTAACACGTTCATACAATTAATGTAATTTCATAATTATATCTCTACATACCTTGTACCTACAATCTTCTCCACCAGAGATTACCAGTCCATTAGTCTGGCTCCAACATACAATCAAAATGAGTCCATCGTGTGCTAGTAACTGAAATTTTTCTATAAATATTATTTTGTTTCTGTTTAATGTAAATGCTATATGGATTAAATTATTCTACCTTTCGTGGTTTTGAATTCGAATTCAGTGACTGAAATATTAAATAAACACCCTGAGTGTACAGGACTGTTGTACAATTTGGACTCCAAGCAGCAGATAAAATAGGAAATACACTTCTGACTACAACTGACCTAAGCATACCGCTTCGCGACCAGACTTTTATTAAGCCATCCTCGCCAGCTGAAGGCCCAATACAAAAATTAAGTAAACAATAAACAAAACTATAAACTATTTACTAAAAACATTGTACTTACCTGTTAAAAGAGCAGAACCATCAGAACTCCATTTGCCTACCGTAGTTGCTCCTTTGTGAGCATCGACACTTTTCTCTATTCGGCCATTCTTATTTACTAAGTGATACTTTCCTATAGTAAAATATTATTTGTTGTTATTAATAGATCATTATTAATATATTGAAAACATCAAAGTAATAAATACCATCCGCCGTAGTAATTAAGAGAACATCTAATGTCTGTTTTTTGGAAATTAAAGCCCCATAATTTAGTCGTGGATGCCATTGCATGTCTGTCGGATAAAAATCATCGGGAAATTGCGTGACGACACTGGAATGCGCTATGCCGCCTTCCAAGTGCCATGCTATTAACAAGTGATCTTCTCTATAGACAAATAAAAAGAAATATAAATTATCTTGCAAAACTAAAATTTTACAAACACTGAAACGTACCCGCAGGAATAAATTTCCTCTGCAGAACTCCATGCTGCACAAGTCACCAAACGCTTATGGCCATTACGATTTTGTGTAGATATTTTAAATCTCATTTTACACTATCACCTATAAACTTATGCTTTCGTATACTTGCCAATAGCTTCGCATGTAAAACTATAAATTGGACATCACGCGACGTTGACATTCTATGTACAAATTCGATCGCGTGCTCACTCGAACTTTGCACTGAAGTATTTGTTGGTGAACGGTTACTATGGTGACAAGGTAGACATACATTTGCTTTATATGTATGTATTATCTCACACATGCTTGGTGAAAATCTTTACATAAGGTTGTTATTATAAAAGGGACTGTAAGATTATTGTATTTATAATAGAAGCCTGCCTGCGTGGAAAATATTGCACTTGAAGAAAGACGATTATCCTTGAGAGTAGACTGCGGATCTTTATGCAGCATAAAAATTTTTAACATCAACTGCAAAAAGCAATCACAGCATAGAACATTCTATTTTTTTTTTTAACAATCTTAATAAGTCGAAGAGAATATATATTGACAATCCTCAAGTCCTGCAAGTTCTTGTGTTTGGTCATAAATATGCATAATGGTCCGCAGTGTACTTATATGAGCGAAAGAATCAAGAATATCCTGAGATTGTACTATAGCATTTTAATAGAACCTATGGCTTATCATTTATGAAACTCGAGTGAAACCCAATTTTACACACGTTTATTATATTTTACACAGTAGAAATAAATCCATAAAGCTGGCGAACCCTACCCGGGATGCCGACACCAACGGACCTCACAACCTTTATCTTTTACACTTTACAAACGACCGTATCTCAGAAGTGTTACAAACATTTCTCATCGCGATACAATGCCGGCATTGGAAGATATCGCTTACATTGAATGCAATGTAATAATTACATATAAAATAGAACATTTTGGAGATAACGCTCAGATCTGTACAACCAAGAAATTATACATTCATCGTGTATACATAATATGTATATCTCTATTTATGTAAATCTATTAGAAATGTACATATACGTTAGTTTTTTTTTTGTATCCTTAGTGTTTAGGGACATGTTTTAAAGACTGTCGTGCTAACATCACGAATGAGTAGTTAGAATAGTTAGTGGTGTGAAGATAAACGAATATGTAACCGTGAACCGCAATGATCATGTAAAAAGCTATGCTAGAGAGAGAGTGAGACAACTCGACGATTTTAGAAATAATAAAATTATCATCTGATGAGATTCGCAATGAGACTCGTGGGAACGAAACGGATAAAGACGTGCGGCATTGTCATATGCACACTTAACAATTGCTCAATGTACTCTTAGTTCCTAATCGAGGAACAACATTGCATTCTTCCAATATGTAGACGGCATATGTAGAATGCTTCCAAAAACGGTTCAAGCATTTTTCACTGTATTCGTAAAGTTCAATAAAATCACATAAACAACCACCTCTAAGTTAATTTTACGTTGCACGAAAAGCAAAGTAGTTTGCATAGAAAATGTATATAATCTTAGTACCTGATCGAATTGTCTAGTAAGATTCATAAAAATACAGTGGAAAATATTCAAACTGTGAAACAATCACCTCAGAAAACATTCTGTACAGAATATATTAAACCTGTTTAGTACCGCATAACAGTTTAGCAAAAAACACTCCCTTTTGTATTTACAGCTATGTCGCTACATCACTCACTGTACCGATCGATTTGCATATATTCGTCTTAATGTTATATATTAATATCATTACATCAACGCCCTATCGTTTCTATACTTTTGATTAGTACACAAGGTTGAGTCAACATCTTTGATAAAAGATGTACTTTCCTCTTTCTATCTCCAACGGGCCCGAGTCAATATCGATAGTGGCAAATAATACTTTACAATCAATATTTGTTCAGTGTCGATAAACGTTTGCTAATGTGCACCTCGCGTATTTACAATTTTCCTTTAATTTATTTAACGTCTGTCGTTCTTGATTTTTGCCATAAATAATAATAATAATAATAATAATAATAATAATAATGTTATTATGCTACAACGCTCGTTATTCCTCATCAGTTTTTGGCATAGGAACCTTTCCGACTTCACGCATCATCGAGCTTCTTTCTAATCAACGATACTAATACTGTTTGTTTAAATTATGCAAATACAATTCGATCCTCATGGCAGCATCTACGATATCTTGAATTAACATACATACATGTTTACGTGCACGCGTGTTCTAAAATCATCGTTTTTCCGACCAGTTGAGCCAAGTCGGTTGATTTTTATTGCATTTTCTTTACACAGAGAATAATTACTGACGGTATTTGCGCTGCAATATTATCACATCAAGCTTTATAATTTGTTCCACTGCTGACACTTCAATATTTACATTCACGACAATGAGCTCCACCTGCCATCTTCGCCTGACCATTCTTGGGATTTTCTTTTTCTTTGTTTTCATTAAAAAATTTTGACTTCCGTTTAAAATTCCTACTGATATATAAATCTGATAATGCGAGCAATACTCGTAGCTGGTTTTTCTATTTTTTTTTGTCTTCCTACATAAACCTTCGTAAAACAACTGAATAAAACCATCCACTTTCCATAGAAAATGGCCACGGAACGTTCCAAGACACAAAATCATGTCCGGTTCACATAAAATGCTTCTACAAAACTGTGTAAATTACAAATACATAATTACAGATTCTTATATACAAACATACAGTCTCGTCATGGAATGGTATGACAATATATATTATATATTATCACTTAGCTTAGATACTCTTATAACTGTTTCTCTTTTGCGACTATAATACAATGCTAAACTAAAAGTACACATTACTGGCGAATATTGAACAATGTCGATGATGGCAGAACAAATAATAAATCCTGTTAAAAAAGAAAAACGACGATCTACCGTTAAAAATGTAATTTACACGAATTCAAATAATGTCATGGTACACGAATCGGGAAATGACAACATTCCGATTCGCATAACGATCATGCATCATGAACAAGCCGAATAATTACAACGAGAGATGAGATCGACGAAACCGTTTCGCAAGGGTAAAGAATAAAAATGACTGCCTATGTCTTTTCTGTCTAAGCAGACTCTCGAGGATAGCGGAAAAGAAATCCCTACTGAAAGAAGCTCAGTTCAACGCGTGACTGTTTCTACGTCTTAGGAACACCCTGCTATTCACCGGATAAACTCTGGTCAATAGTATCAATGAGCTGCCAAGAGCAAGTTTAACAGGTGCCTGTCGACCACCCGGCAATCTGATAAAAACAGTGGCTACGGCCGCAACACCGTCATCAGTTGGTTCAACCGCGACCGGTCTCACGTCATTATGAAAGCTGCCTAACTTATTGCGTTTACTTTTTCGCTGTGGTGAACTTGGACTGCAATCGTTACCATCCCGATCATAAATAATGGTAGCCGATGCGAACGGTCTCTTGGCCATGTGTAACATTTCAACAACGTGTCTCCTACGTGCTCTGCGAACGTCGGCTGCTTGTTTCGCTTTCCATGCAACCACGCAAGCAGCCAGGAATAAAAAGAAACACGAGAAGAATACAGAAAAGAAAACGAAAAGGTCGATGTGTAGTTGATCCTGCCGGAAGAAAATCATTCCATAGGAAGCTCGACCACTTATTTCAGGATGAACAGGAGCAATAGCTCTGAGGGCGATGTGGAATTTTGTTTGATGGAGTTCGTGCTTGTCCTGCGGTAAAGTTAACACTAGCCGATTCGTGAGATTCCTTACGACCAAGATCGTGTTCCTATGCGCAATTGTTAGGAAAGTAGCGAGACTTTTTGCATAGCATTCCATTACGATGTACTGAGGACCAGTACTGTTATTCGAACTGTACGAGTATATATTGTGCGAATGCTTGTAAAACTGTGCGTTTCCTGAACCTTCGCGCCATGCAAATCTACTGTCCAATTCAACCTAGAAATAATTTGAAAAATCATGAAAACCTCAACGTTTTGTAAATGGGTCAGTGAAAGAGACATTTAATTAAACTTACATCCTGGTAACCAGTTGTTGTATTTAAATTGACGACGAAAGAATCGTCGCGGGGACTGAAAAACAGATCTAAACCTCCTTGAGTTACATCCACCATAACTCTAATGTCAACGTTCATGAAACGGGGTTGCACCATGTAGAATACTGTCTGACCGGGATTTAACGGTTTTGGTTTCATTTTGCATTCGTCTGTAATTGATTCGAATGATAAATAACAAACGACTAACAAAATTATTAGGAAACACATAGTAATACATATTATTGGAGGAGTACAAACCATAGGATCCTCCTGATATAATAGAACATTGCAATTTGGGAAAAGTAATACTTAGTTAAAGTGCTCAGTGCACGAATACATGAGTTTTATGTTGCGAGAAAACTTGTAACAAATATTATGGTAATGGCTATGACGTGAACTTATGCAACGAAATATTTTAAATGAAATAACGGAGAGCAGAACGATGATGATGACAAATGATGTATTGAAATTAATTACCTATTAATTTGGAGTCAAAACACATTTTGTTATCAACTGTTACTGTTTTGTAACATTGATGACCCATTGTTGGATTGCCGGCATAATTTTCTTTGCATTTACTGCATTGCACCATCCAACATGGTGGCGCACCACCAGTATTCGTACCTTTTATAGGACCGCTGGTACATGATGAATTACTTTCGGTGTTATTACCACAATTGCATTTTTCTCCCGTTACAGGGTCGCAAGTGAATCCATGACCATGGCATTCACAACTGAAAAAATATTTCATCAGTATATTTTTTAATATATTTCACGTCAAGAACCATTTTAACAAATACTAACGGTCGACACACATCGCGAAGATCTTCTGTTCCTCGGAAATAACCCGTCATGCATTCGCCGCACTTGTCACCCTTTGTATTATTTCCACAGTTCACGCATTTCGCTTTAGATACAGGGCCTTCGACTAATTGCTTCTTTAATAACTCTGTGGACATTTTATTTATAGAATTCGGATCCTAGAAATAAAATCCATATCTCAAATTTATTCATTACGTTGTATTACGTGAACTTGGAAAAAATGGAAATTACCGGCACAGTCATACTCTCGTTAATGCAAATTCGAGTATGCCCGTTACAGTATTCCAGGCATGGCACGCATTGTCCATTATCTGTTGGATTTCCAACAAATAAGGGTAAACACTTGTCGCATTGTGGCCCCATTGTATTATTATGGCACTCTAAACAGACGTCTAATTTATCTGGACCGGCACAATTACTGTGGCCGTTACACTGGCACTGAATTGAACAATTGGCACCTACGTAACCGAAATCACAACGGCAAACATTTGGTTCTACACATGTTCCTCGGACGCATCCTTGCGTACACATTGGTACACAAATTTTTCTAAAAAAAGAAAGTACAATTATACACGTAGGAAAAAATATGTTTAGTCCTTTTTATTGTATCTTATCTAAATCTTACCTTCCAAATTCATTAAATGATGCTGGACTGAAAAAAAATATAAATAAATTAATGAACTCTACAGATGATACTATTAATGTTTAGGAGAAAAAAAAATTACGTTTCAGTTTTGTATCCATCACCGCACATGCATTCGAATCCTTCTACCAAATCAAAGCATTTTTCACTTTTTGGTGAGCATGTATGGTGACCATTGGTACATTCGTTTTCTGGTGGACATCGTACATAGTGCCAAGAGAATACTGGTTTCGACAATGCACTTGTTACGTTGTCTGGATTTTCGAGTATTTCTGCATAATGTGGAAATAATGTAGTTATGAGTGCTGAAATAATTCGTAAGTAAACATTTTTTCCAATTCGACGCTAAATCAATTAAAATAATGTCACTGTTCTTTAATAACTATCTTACGTGGTTCTGTCTGAGGAAATTGTTGATAATAAAGCACTTCGCATGTACCACCAGCTGGATGATCAGTAGGTGCTTCGAGCGAACCCTCTGTACATATTCCTTGACCAGTTATATTAGCTGAATCTAAAGAGCACCATCCACAATGCGAATGTTTTAGACATGTACTACATTGCTTGAAAACTGAACATGGTTCAGGGCAATGATCAATATCAGAATTACGCAGTACTAAACCGCATACACCGCCAGCACAGTACAGTGGTTGATACGATGGAGAGATGCACTGAAACAAATTTATTTTAGAATTGTATCGTATACTTAATTGCTTGACGTTGTTACTGTTATATATTTACCTCGTTGAGTTGTGTTGACCATCTACATTCCCGCCATCCTCCCTCAGCTCCTGTACCTTTCAGACATTCCTTGCAATCTTTATGATCGGCGCATCGTTTTTCACACTGTGTGCTTTCCATTTTAATACTGGATCCCTCAAAAATGTCACCTGATACGCAATTCCAATCGTATACAGGTTCACGAGTTACTGCAACTCCTAATCCATCTAAGGACATTTAAGTATTTATTTTAAAGCTGTTTCTAAGCAGTACTGTATTTTAGACAGTTTCTATAACTTACAATTCAGGACCTGTCGTGTCCATGCGCATCCCTCAAGACTGTTGCATTTCTCACAATCGCTTGCTGGACACTGTCGTTCACGGCACTGATTTACATCTACCACCGATGTTTCTCTGGTATCACACTTATATAATTCATCGCAATCTTTTTCATCCGGTATGCACTTTCCGTGTACACCAATCGTACAATTTGTGCACCACTTACATATCGGTTTCTCACTTTTATAATATGGCCATTCTGCTAAGCATTCTGTACAAGTTCGAAAGTTTTGACACTTTCTGGTTGCCATCCATTGTGAGTCACAAACAACTCCATTCGATACTTGAGCTTGACTAACATTACTACATCTGAAACAGAATGTGTCTTTACCATTTTTCTAATCAATGGAGAAACTTGTTTAAACAAACATTCGATTTACCTTTTGTTCTTACTATCAGATTCTTCGTTTGAGAAACAAAATGAAGCATTGTTGCCACTAAATGTAGTAACAGAACAAAAAGAGCATCCAAAATATTTTCTGCAAGTTAGTTTATCCGTCCAGAGGTTGCACAAATCCTCGGGTATATTTATGAGTGTAACATGACTTTTAATTCCCCCATCGAAACCGCCAACAACGTACACAGCATTCGATTCTGGATCAGCATGAGTCATTGCGTGAGCGTATGCTGGCGGTGGAGGACTTCCAATAACCTCCATATCTTTTGTTATTAAACGAATCCATAAATTACAGGAGTATTTGTATGCGATCAACGAGTCAGAAGTATTGTGAGGATTTTGGCGTCCTCCAAATATAACCATGTACTCATCGGTAGTGACTGCGGAATGAAGAAATCTAGCTTGTGGCTGTAACATAGCAATACGGTTATCATTTTAATTTGTCTCCGATACAATAATGAATAAACGTTCTCTTACCAAACTATTTCCATCAGTAAGATCATCGTCAAATGGTGGAAGTACAGACCACGTGCGAGTTATATAATTCAATGCATATAATTTATTTGAGATGAATGTTCGATTTATTGCATACGTATATCCACCGAAGATATAAAAGCTATCCGACTTGCTATGGTACACTGTTGAGTGGCCATAAACTCCTAATGGTCCATTGCCAACCGTATTTATAGTATCCCATGTTTCCGACTCCAAATTGAATTCCCATACTGTGTCCAGGTAACCGTACTTAGGACTAAATCCTCCAATCAGTATCAAACTTTCTGTTTCCCCATTTCTGCGTAAAGTCAATGTATGCCCAGCTAAAGGCCGTGGTTCTCTTTTCGATTCATCCTGCATAATTTGCATCCATCTCTGATTTTGCAAACTGAACTTCCAGAAATCGCTCAATGTATTGTTAGACAATCCTTGAACATCTTCTTCTTTCATCGACAACCCACCATAAACGTATATCTGTTGTCTACTGTGGACTATTTCCGTCGCATGAAAGTATCTGCCTTGAGGCATAGAAGCTTCCGAAGTAGATTCCACAGTAATAGGCATCCAGGTGTTATTTTTAGTGTCAAAAAGTCTAATATCATTCAGAGGTCCATGGCTGAGTGAATATCCACCAAACATCCATAGGCTACCTCGTCTGTCCGCGACCAACGTGTGACCGAATCTTGGTAGCGTTTTTCGTAGATGATCTAAATGGTCTGCCAAATATTCCGAGTTGAACAATTCGGTAAATATCAGTTGATGATCTTTGATTTTAATTGAGCAATCGCGTCCTCCGTACCCAGGCGTGCAAACGCAACGTCCGTAACCTTTATCGCAAGCTCCTTGTTTCTTAGATGACGTGCAGTTATTTGGACATATCTCAATGTCACAATTAATTCCGACGAAACCGACTTTACATAAACAATTCCCGTTTCGGCATTCCCGGTTTCCAGGACAATTGTCGCATGTCATTATTATGTAACTTGCGTTGAAACCTTCGACTTCGTCCAGCTGTTTGTAATGTACAGTAAGAAATCCGGACTTAGCTTCTACCGTTACCGGATAATCTGTACTCTCTGTACAATAAACACCCAACAGCTGACTTTGATGACTAGTAGTTGAAGAAACGAATTCGGGAAGTCCGTCGTATACATAAACGCTATTCTCTTGACAACTAACATTAATATCATCGTGTATAGTAAATTGTATTACACTCTGTGGTCCTGAGAGCATTGTGTCCGATGAAAGATTCGTTTTCGGACTGACTATCCAGAGGCATTCTCTTGTCGGCGATTCTCCAAAATGACTTTCCCATAATGACAATTGCGAATGCCTGCTGCCAAGACCTTGTTTGCCAGTTCCATCTCCTCTTAACATACCTCGCGATATACAACCATAATAACACATTCCACCGCTTCTCGGATCACCATAATACCCTTTCTTACAACGCTGGCACATATCTCCTTGAGTATTATCGCGACAGAAACATATACCAGTTTGTCGATCGCAAATTTCAAGGTCTTTATCTCCGTGTTCATTGCAGTTACACTTTTTACAGCCGAGCGGTGTTGTAGCATTACCATAACTACCCGCTTTACATTCCTCGCAGTATCTGCCTGTGGTCCAGTCTTGACATTCGTCACAGATGCCTGGCCCTTGCATGCAAGTAGAATGATTGTAACAACCACAATTTGTTCTACAGTCTGGTCCTGTCCAGCCGAGATAACATTCGCATTTGTAATCGGGTGCTTCGCTGCAGTAACCGTTAACACATTTCTCGAAACAGGTTTTCGTGCAGTTCTCTTTGCCGTCCCCGTTGAAACCTCTTTTGCACTGACAACTGAAACTACCGTGGGTGTTGGTGCACAATGCGTCAGGATGGCAATCGTGCAAGCCTAAGTCGCATTCGTCAACATCTGGGCATTGAGCGTACGCCCAACCTGATTCGTCGGCCTCTAACGTAGTGTTTTGATATTCATTAATCACTAAACTACAATTTACATGCGGTTGATTGAAGTCTCCTTGCACGCATGCTCCCAAAATGGGATTTTCCAGACTGTAACACCAACCGCAACTTAACGAGTGTAAACAGTTAGAACAGTTTGTGTGTCGACTGCAGCTTTTGCACTGATCGTTGCCTGTTAAGGATGATCCCGATCTTGAAGTGACTCCCATAAGCCCGGCTTGATCCATCCATTCCCGGCACAAACCGAACTGATATTCAGACGTGTATACCGAGAATGAAAAGCATTCCTGAGTGGCTTCGCACCACACGCATCTCCCACGCTCGTCTAAGCATTGTGTGCAATTCGAACGTTGTCTGCAAGGAATAGGGCATTGATCGAGACTAACAACAGCATTCGGCAGTCTACCTATTCTTGCACATCGAGCCTCCTCTGTCCACCATTCGCACAAATTACTACCAACACAAGATTCGCAAGAGATGTAATTAGAACAATTAGCGCAAGCTGAAGGTGTGATGGTCAGATAATGCCATTCACGAATCGGATTACCATCCTCATCCCATTCCATGTCGGCTACACAACTTTCTGTTTCGTTGATGGAACGTGAAAGGCATTTATTAATAATGTCACACCAGCCGCACGACGAGTCGGTTAAACAGTGAAGACAGTTTTTGTACTGATGACAGGATCCATTTTGATATGGTTCAAGATATTCAAATGTAAATACTTTCGGATTTTCGGTTTTCTTGTTATGGGTGATCTCCATTTTGCTCGCGTACGCGTAACTTGTAGTAACCATTCTTTTCGATTCAAAATCTAATAAATATCGACCTGGCATCAACATCATCTGATGTCCATCTGGCCATTTCGTTGGTATACACTGTGATGTCTCGGCAGTTAAATTTGCGACTAATTCCTGAAAATATTCGTTCAAAATTCTAAATGACATATATAATCAATGATGGTTTAAATTATTAGTTAAAAGATAAAAAGCAATTTACCAGTTCTTCGGGATCACTGCTCCGTGATACATGAAGTGTTGCGCTGTTATAACTGACGCAAATCTTTAAGTGTTCTACCGTATTGTCCCAATAATCCTGCGGAGGTCTTAAAAACCCAATTAATCTAGCTATCATTTCTCCACCAAGAGCAGACTCGGTTTTTGCTCCTTGCATAGACGGAACGTTAAAGTCAACTGTTGTAGCATTGACTATTGTTACCGAGTCGGGTTGGCTAAAATTCACCGGAGGTTTATACTTCAAAAATGTTAATCCTGGCCTTTTATCCATTTCACGACACTCCTCTACTTTTATAATTTCAGTCCCTTTGGGACCCCACCATCCAGGTATCTGAGACACCGTATCGTCTCGTAAACCGCAAACCCCATAATTATCATCTTTGTGGTGACACCGTGCGTTCTGAACACACCAAGTACAAGTTCCTAAATTTAACTTGTTGGAAATTGATTTTTTTCCACGTGCTGTTGTACCCCAACCGCCGCCGGGTTGGCCATGTATCAAACAAGAATGACAATCTCCAAGCGCAGGACAAACGCCTGGGCAACGAGTCGTCTGAAGATTAGTTGTGCAATTACTACCAATTGTTCTACCGTAGCATATCTGAAACAATTGAAACTTGCATGACAATAACTTTCTTACAAGGGATACTGTACGTAAATTGCCTATGTTAAAAAGTACCTCGTCTGCTGAGCACCAACCGCATTCGGGGTTAGCTGAACATTCCATGAGACTTTTATGCCTTGAACATATTTGTTCAGGTTCTATGTAATCTTCGTCTCCTGGCGCAAGCATCGGTGGTAATGTATATGCAAGCAAATCTGCATTAACATTTCCATGATAACCACCCACTAATAACAAAGTGTTTCCATTGCGCACGTCTGCCGCGTGAGCAAAAACCCCCTGTTGTTTTGGATAACGGGAATCTAAAAATTACATGAAATATTCGAAAAAAAGTTCCCAATACTTGCTGGCATTTTTGGATAAACAGATTGAGGTTTCGACTTACCTTTGTCGTTTAAACCTAATACGTCGTGACTTACCCAGGCGTGACAGCCTAAATGATACAAATACATCTGATTATCATAACAAATTTCTTCTTTATTATGTCTATGAGAGTATCCGCCAAATACTACCAAATAATTTCCTGTAAAATTAATTTAATCATCATGTCAGCATTACAGTGTAAAAATGTGAAAATAAGATTGAATTGTGTCAGTGTCAGGGGTGTACGAGAATCCGAAAATTTTCGGAAACCCCGATATATTTAAGAATCCCGAAATTTTAAAGAACCCATCCCAACCCGACATTTTCAGGTTCTAGCACACCTCCAGTCAGTGTACTCACCTATAATGTTGCAAGTATGAAATGCCCGTTCTCTGGGAACATACGTATCCCTTAAATGTGCTCTTGGATAGTGAATTTCAGACCAAACTTTTCTATCAAGTTGAAATACAAACATTCTATCTGATAATTTACTAAATCGTGCCACACTAGCCACTACTCCCCCATAAACTAACAGAGAGTTAGTAGAACGGTGATATACAGTTGAATGAGCAACTACGCGTACGTCTAGTTCTTTACCTCCTCGAGGATGTACTTCTCTCCACCTTTCTGTGGTTGCAGTAGGATCAGCTGAAATTGAAATACGCGTATACTATACGTGTATAACTAAAATTTAATTATGCATTAATTAAGGCTAAGTGTAAACTTACATAAATTCAATTTAATTGTATATAGACTAGATGAAAATTCCCCATCAACTGTACTACCACCGAAAAGGTAAATATGATCATTTGCTAAAGTAAGGGTATGTCTTGTCAATTGTGGTGGATAGAACGGCGAATTTTTAGCTCGTAACGTCCAAATACGAGTGTTGACATTATAATGCCACAATTCATTTGATAAAGAACCATCTTGCACCTTTCCTCCATATATGACAAAACCGTCTGAAAACGAAATAAGATCACAAATTATATGAAATTTTTCGAAAATTTCGAGATTCTCGATTATATCAGGTTTGCCGAACATTCTCGAGAACCCCGACATTTTTGAGAATCTGTCCCAGTCCCGAATAAAATCCTCGTTCCGACCCGACATTTTCGGGTTCTCGTACACCTCTAACAACTAACCATTGTATCTACAAGCAGCGTGACCATAACGTGGGCTTGGTTTAGGCAATTCGTCAATAGAAGACTTCGTAGATTCATCTTTAAATGATTCGTCAGTTGATGACTTAGGCTCTTCAATAGATATATTTTCTTGAACAGGGTCTTCGACACTTTGCTCTTCCCAATTTGATATACCAGTTTTTATATTCGAAGCATGAAGTTCTCGATAAAGATCAAAGTCTTCAAGATTCCTACGATGTCTAACATAGCAAAGAAAAAGATATTTTTTAAAGCAACGATTAATATTAAAATGACATTTAATAACATCAAAGATATTCAAAATTCGCTTACCTTGCAGTTTGTGCATATCGAAGTTTTGTATGCCTAGAGTGTTTCCTTCGTAACTCGTCGTTTCTTTCTATTCTAATTGTACTTTTACTTGCTTTGCTATCCCTGGCTTCTTGAATCTTACTTTTGTGTGTTTTGTGTTCTGGGGTATTTCTAAATTCCGACCAACCATGACCATTTTCTGAATTTCCATAGTTACGTAGACTAAAAGTATTATTGTCTTTAATACTGGAGAGTACCCTCATCATGAGGGTTGACGGGGGAAGACCATATATCTCTTTTGCACCTGCACCCATTCGTTCTAACTCGATACCAATGAGTATAGGATCTAAATATTCTGTAGATGAGGTGCGTTCTATTTGGAAAGGATATACCACATTAGATAGATATTATAGGACATATGATGTAATTAACAAATTATGATAGACCATCGGGTATCCGACATTTTCGGGTTCTCGCACAACTCCAATTATAATCCTATAAGTGTACTAAAGAAATTTTCTTCTTACCTAGCACATTACCATACGCATCTTCCCACTGACTTGTACTAAACTGGTACACTTCCAAATCACTGAGTATATCATTGAGATCATAGCCACCAAAAACATAAAGAGAATCTGATTCCTTTATATATACTGCCGTATGTGCTGCTCGTGGCCTTAATCCACCTTCTGAATGTGAAAGCCAGTGCCATCTATTTAAGATGTATTATGTTTAGAAGCTAATATTTAACTATTTCAACAAAATAGAAGTCTAATGACATACTTGTTTCCTTCTGGATGAGTTTTATGTAACGAACAAGACTGTCCCGAATATCCATCATGACATTGACACCTTTTTGTATCACAGTCACCACCGTAACTACAATTATTTGGGCAAAGTGCCCTTGAACAATCTCTGCCACCCCAATCGTTTTCACAGACACATATATTATTAATACAGTTTCCATGATTTGTACAATTATTTGGACAATTTGTAACTGAGAACTCTGCATGAAAACCATCCAATACATAATTTGTATCACTGTATAATAATATTAGCATCTGTAAAAGGAATAATGAATGTATTACGGTGCTCCTTATTGATTGCACTATGTGAATTATTCATAAGTATATGATAAGTATTGGCATAGTCCATCGTTGAGAGATTTGATATCAACTTACATAACCAGATGATGATGTCACTTGCTGAGGCTCTGTCTTTCCACTGAAACTTCCTAAAAGTGGTGATCGAAAGGAATCTCCATCATAAACAAAAACATAATCATAACTGCATTCCGTTCCCATGGTACGGAAACTTAATGTAATAAATTGACGGCTGTTGTTTGCTGCAAAAGTAATAACAATATAATGAATGACTACAATGAAAAGAAATAATTATGAGAAAGATATATTATAAAGATGTTTACCTTTTATGAGCCATTCACAGTGGGAGTCTTGAGTATAATTTGAGCCTAAAGGTCCATCGCTGATAATTCCCCAAGAGTCAGTAAAAACTTTCCGTGTTTTATCACAAGGTACCTGTTTCGGAGATGTTTGCGGAGCTAATTGTAAGCCCCGCAAGAAGCAACTCCAAATTGTAATCCATACTGTGGTGGACGAAACCCACCCCATTACAGTATATTTACCTCAATGCTGCTGGATAAGATAAAGCTCATCATCCACGTTCATTGAATTAGTTTTTGTTAGTAATTACGTTGCGAGAGACTCGTATAAAGAGTTGTATCTAAAAAATATTTTATCGTTAATTCCATCATTCTACAAATGTTTGATTCTTATAAAAGCAGTTTTCTTTAAAAATAGTTTTTCATGCAAAGAAAACAAAAATATTGTTGGAAAAATACATTATATAAACATAGGTAAATTAATATATGTACCGATGAAAACAATATATTAATATTTAAAGGAAAATAAAATACACAATATTTCCAACGAAAGTTGATATTGCTTGTGCATAAAATAATCTAAACAATAGAAAACAATAGAATATTGTCGCTTATAAATAAAATTATACGTGTAATTGGAAAATAATCGACGCAAGACATAGCTGTGACTCAATAATAAGTAGTGTGCAATAAAGTATCTATACGGTGATTGTTTATAAAAATATTTATTAATTCGATACCATAAAAACAACTTCAATACGCTGCTATAATCGTCGAAGTACACGCTGTCACAGTGACACTGTACAATAATAATGCAAAGTCGAGCATACTGGGTCCGGAATGTATACACTTATTAAATAAAAAGTATTACACTGTAATAAATATCGACACACAAGTATTATACCGCGGAAAACCTGCAGTGTTCAGCGTGGTGAGAATTAAAAACTGACTACATATATACACTGTTGTTAGCGGAAAGAAAATCCGAAGAACATTCTTTATCGAAATAGATGCGAGAGAACCTCAGCTGCGATTGAATCAAAACATTATGTACGTATACACACATACACGTCAGAAAAATCTGCTCCGTGCTATGTTCTTGATAGTTGCATTCTCCGAACGCCAGTTGTATCGAAAGCATGTATCGCTCTATCTGGTTCAAATATTCTAGTGCGATACAATAAGCATCGAAATAAACGTGCAAATACGAACAGATGAAAATTAACGCGTAAACTCTGTTCGGCCTCGCCTGTTGACACCTTGACTGTCTCTGCATATGAGGTCAGGGTGGGGGCTCTTCGACCGCCATTAAATTCTCCTTGTTTCGAACGCGGTTTCGATATTCGAAAGTTTCCAGGGACACTTCGACTAAAGAAACCGCCATACAAATGCAGGTTGAGGTGTAGATACAGTATAACGTTGCTATTGAAAATAATGATTAGGTTATTCTGCTTTACCCACATTATTAAGAAAATATATTTGATTCTACAAGCATCATGCACAATTACATAATCAGTAAAAATGTTAGAAATACTGGGCTGGAATTTGTATAACTTTTCATTCTTTTTCTTCCTGTTTATAATTGTTATAGATATACTTCTCGTACATTATATTAAGCTACATACATTAGCTTACTGTAATATTTCCCTGTAGGGAAATTACAGCATTTATTATATTAGAAAAATGAAGATATATATTATATACAGTAGACGAATTTTCTATAAGAACACCAATATGATCTATTATTTTGAATATAAAATGTTAAATAATTTGATAATACAAGTAATGGATGGTTAGGTTATATTGACGGACGATTGGAAAAGAAGGAAAATATATTAAGAAGTAACAAAATCGTTATATATTTAATATAAACTGTACAGATATAGTAATTTAATGTATAAACAGAAACGTGTCGAAATTTGTATATGAACAGTGCATTAAATTAATACAAAAACTTAAACATCATAATATTAATAACTTGTACTACACCACTATTACGGTTGAATGATTAGGCTCTTGATAAAATTTCCCACAAGTTTTCCTTTGGGAGCGCGCTGATCGCCTCGTAAATGTCAAATCCTTTTGCCGAAATCACTCGAGTACCTTTGTAGAAGTGTATGGTACAGCGTTATCTAGTTGAAAGATAACATTGTCATGTTCTTCAATACATATGATTAAACAATCTCATCTATCAATCATAAAAGTCTATGCATTTTTCTGAATTAACTTTTGCCGAAATTTTACAAATTGGTGGTTATGAGAATAACTGTACGCAGCCAACACGGTTAAACTTATATTTTTAAATAATATAGACACATAGAATTCCAAGTTGTTTATTGTAATGTAATTCAAAGTAAACGACCTATAATTACATTTAGCAACTATTCTCAAGTCAGGTACTCTCAGTAAATAAGTTAAAAGCTTCGAATGCAAATGCAAAAATATTGTTTCTTATTTGTTTTTATGTATACGCCAATAGTTGTAGAATTTTTACAAAACTAGTTGATTATCGCAATTATAATTACTTGTTGCACATTCAATCTATCTTTATTAATAGGGAGAGATAAAAGGAGACACATGATGATAAATCTGAAATATATATGATGTTTATCAGTATACATTTGGAGACTGCAACGCATTAACCTATGTGTCGGAATTTGCAAAACTCTACGAATGCATTAGTTGTAAACTTATCGAACCGATTAATATTCGTCAATTGATTTATTACAATGTGTAGCCTCTATGACAATAGAAAAAATTAGCAACCATTCCACTTTATGCACTTTAATATGTGCAATTACAACATATGCGATCCTTTAACATATTCGTGACCATACTTTCCTAAACCATCAACAGACATATTGTATATTGCCTGAATTTTAACGATTGATACAATCGCTCACTTTTTAATCATAATAGCGTATTACCAATGCGGTATAGCGGTATAAATGATCTTCTCTGTTAAAAACTTTGAAAAGATATCTTGTTTGCAACTCATTTACTCGCTGATGCAGTTATAAGATTAATAGACGTCAATTTACACGACAAAATTTCACCTACAAAGCGAATGTATGTTTGACAAATTTTTCGGTTGTATGTATATTTATTGAAATAGTTGGTTAAATTTTCTAAAAAAATTATGTTTGTTTGTAAATGAAAAAAGTTATTCTTCATTATGTTGTTAGCAACACTGTATTACGTAATATCGACAAAAAAGTGCAATCTTTGTAGTCTGTTCTTTTTATGTACTTATAATTATTTTATATTCGCAAACGAAGAAACTTTCAACAAAGATCTTTGTTTGATGAAGAAATTCTTTTCACCTTTTAGTTTTAAGGACATTATACTATAAAATAATTGAAGGCATAAATAAATAAACGAAAAATATTCTATGTCTATTAAAAAATAGTTACCCTGCAGCTTTGTCAATGTTTCACGCTGCCAAAGGCAATTCATGTTTTCTCTTATGTTACTCATTAATTATTCAAATATAAAAAAAAAAATATACGCTTGCGATGTCATATATTTTTTAAATGTCGCTTAACTGTCAATTTCGTTTTTAAATTAATTTTCAAATTCTAGAGGATGGAATATGAGATAGTGATACTTTTATGGACTAAATGAAAATGTTGAAGGTATTTGTACTAAAAACTTACAATTTCAGTATTTACCTACCACAGGCAGAAGCAATAGGAGTTAAACTCGTTTCTTATAACCAATATCAGGCTTGATTTAACGCTTGAAAAAAGGCCATTGTATTCAGATTTAAGTAAGACATAATAGAAAATGGACAACCAAGTCGACCGATTACAGGAATGATAAAATGATGTAAAAAGTGCAATCGATCGTCTTTTTTGTGCATTTGATGTATCTATACGATTCGTGTAATGGCCTTTAAAAGGCGATCCAACTTTCTGGATCCTAGAACTGTAGGAGAACTTTAAATTATTTAACCCTTCCATGTAAATATTATAGTAAATTATGAATTACAACAAGAATTGTTTTTTAAATTTTTCTTCCTCTATGTGATAGGTCCTTTTCTAGAGAATGTCTTCTGTGTTAAAACAGAACAGACTAAAGAAGAAACATCAAATACAGCCTGTTGGAGACTTAACCTCTTCGTAGATGTCAGGTATCGCAGCTGTTTGTTCGCAAACTATGTCGGTGACGCTTTTAGCTTTTACTGAATGGCCGAAGGACTTTGCGCAATCGCTAAAATCCTTTGTAACATCACTGATCTCTTTGCTCTCCTGATGATCACATGTACTTGGTAATTTAATAGTTGACATGGGATATATATTATTATCGCCACCATTAGTATCCTTACCAAAAGATGTTAGCGAAGTTGTACCCGATGAGGCTGTGATCGTGTTTTGCGATTTATCGATGTCCATATAATAATCCTATAATAAAAATAATTTACAATTTCATGTTTATGTTTATTCGATTAATATCAATCAAAATAGTAATGCTGGTGAATATATTATTTTACAAAAAAAAAAAAAAAGGAAAAGCGAAAAATATTAAATTTCACCTTCTCCGAAGTGTGAGGACTAGTTATTTGAGGTTGCTGTGAAGAAGCTTGATTGCAGTGCGCTAAAGCAATTAGCGCCTTCTGATTTTCTCTAGCGTCAACCAAGAATATACTCTCCTTGACTTCTTTCGCGTTATACTCATCAATTCTGTAATTGAGGAAAATGCTCAATATTATAGCAATACAATCTGGCTCTATGAAATCAAATTCTACAGATAACTTACTTGTCATAAATAACAGCGTGCAATCCCAGTTTTTTCAAGTGTTGAATTGTAGCTTTATCATTGTTATCATCCCCCCAGCAAAAGATTATCAAGCCGGCATCTTTTACAAATTTAACTTGGGACGGATCCCTAAGTATATCTTCTGTATGTACATTAATTCCTAATATATCAGCGGCTAAAGCGTGTCTGACGGCCATTGGTATTGTCTGACACCTCGGATCGTGATAAGTAGGATATTTCGAAGTGATGCCTTGTGTCAAAAATACTACCGGGTATTTATTTTGTTTAAGACGAATCATGGCACAAATGTCCGGATTAAACGATGAGAAAACAACTTTTCTGTCTCCTCCGTATTCCAGCACGACTTTGAGTATTGTATCCAAATATAGATTGAGATCAAAGGGATGGTTGAGTTCGAATGTGCCATCCTGCGTACATACGTCATAATTTTAATATGTAGAGAAGCTTATAGAACAAATATTTATATATATAAGTTAATTATACTTGCCTTCAACTGCATAGTCCACTTAATTTCGATATTACACCCGACGTGTTGCTCCAATTCCTGCAACGCGGTTTGCAGAGTAGGGAAAGGTTGATGGTCTTCCAAGTCTTCGTCGAAAAATCTTGGATTCTTCTCTCGACCTTCAGCCACATGATAAACCTGTAAGAAAATGTTCATTCAATAAATATGCACGAGAAAAGAAAAAAAAAACAAAAAAAAAAAGAAGAAATGATGAAACGGTTTAACATAACATATTTCTGATCAAGCCAGATAACGTAAACGCTCTGTAGTGGTGTGAACATGTCAAAAATAATATCATACTCGTCATGATATTATTCACATGTCGTAACAATGTGTTTTATACATTTTTGATGGAATATATACTTTACCTTCTGCAAGATAGTAGATACGTGAAAAACAGAGGGAGCGAAATTGATGAACTGTTTACTAACAAAAAGTTGATCCTAAGAATTAGGATCAGGCAGCATTTTTACAGAGCTGAATCGGTCAGATCACATTTGTAAAACACAATACCAGTGAATTACCTTAATTATTTATAATACCGGGGTTAGATCTTTTAGCCTTAAGATCGAAGCATGACGGTGCGCATTGTAACACTATGATGTGATTTTTGGAAGTCACATATTGCGGTAGTATGGTATAATTGAAAAACACAAATTTAATCGGTTGTTAGAGCATATTTTATATGAGCATGCATCAAATTGTTTAGACAACCAATCGATTATAATCTTTTGGCGATAATTTAGGTGGCGCAAGCGATATGAAAGCTCACCAGATGGGCAAACCCCTGTTCAGCTTTATCAACGACATACAGCACCTTACCCAACGAGTCCTCCGGGTAATAAAAATCCTGTTGAATATTAAAAAAGAGACAAATACGAATAGATATGCTACTTCTGTAAGTTCATGATTTTATGTCATGTGCTTCTGCATACGATAGAACTGCCTGTTGTTTTCGATTTCTGCTTCAATAATAAAAAAAAAAACAGGACAAAAAGCGAAATATTAATACACCTAGCATTACTGAAAAAGCCGCATTCTCTATTGGTTAGTAATAGGCAAGAAAGGTTGTTATCGGATGCATCTTATCAATGAAAAAGAAGAAGATCCAATGGCTTCCGTTTTCCATTATCTATTGTTGCGTAATGCAAATGACAGTGTAACGTTTTTCTAAAATTTTATGTTACACCCGATGGATACCTTACGTCGTATCTATATTGGGATAATTCGAGAACAAATTGTTACATTTAAAGCAATTTTCCACGTTGAAAAAAAAACCTAAAAAGAATATTACGTAGATAAACGTGTAGATAAACGAGAATAGACACATGAAAATATATGTTTGATGTCGATGAAAATAATACATTATTACATATTATCCTTAATTTAAGACTACAAATACTTAGATGGATATATTATGTACTTGTATGAAATGTACCTTTAGTAAGTGCAGCTGTTCTAATGTAAGATCCTTAACCGGTATTTCAAGCATGTCCATGGCTTCTATTTGTTTCTTACGTTTCAGTGAAATGGAAACGTAGAAATCATGGTAAATAACAGGTACATGATCCTTAGACAATTGGACATCAAATTCGACCATGTCAGCTCCATGATGCGACGCAGTCTTCAAAGAAGCTATCGTATTTTCGCGTACATTAGCGCAACTGAAAACAATAAAACAATATGAATTGTCACTTCTATTGACTCTATAAAAGTTTCATTTTTCTATAGATCAAAGCTTGACACTTTACTTTTTTGTATGAAAAGATGTACCCAAACCCCTATGTCCTACATCCAGGCCAGACCACCGTTGTTCCCAGTGTTTTGCGTACGAAATACTCATATCCCATGGATAATCCGGGATTGATTTTATCACAACATATTCCACTGTAAGTTGTCCTAAAATAAAGTAAGGGACCACCTCTAACTATCTTTCTCACTGGTAAGGAAAAACTAAAACCAAAGATGGTGCGAGAATTCGAAAATGTCGGAAGAGTCAAGAATTTTATTTGGGATCGGGACGGGGTCTTGAAAATTTCGGGATTTTTGGGAATTTTTGAGATTATTCCGAAATCCCGAAATTTCCGACTAGTCTCGACTCGTCTCGACCGTCGGTTTCTCGCAAACCTCGAACTAAAACTAAGAATTTCAATTATTATCTTACCAATTGGTCTGTGTTTTGTACTTGTAATTGGTACTGTTAAGAGTCCAACACTAGATTGCAATGTGCTAGGTAAGATGTAGCTGAAACCAATATGGCACGGTGGTTCTCCTGGAAAACACCTTGAGCTGTACACGTAGTAGTCCACTAAGTATGCCTGAAAAAACAGTCTACTTAGTATGCACGGAAAAATATTTCTATTTATGACAACACCAAATGCATCAGTATTTTTTGCTTATCTGCTATAGCTTGTTTCGGTATTAATTAAATCCACTAATCAAAGAAATTCATTTTGGAGAATCACTTTCTTAATTTCTCTAGACTAAGAAATATGAATATTACAAGTTCTAATAATCATGAAGAGCTTATGGCAAATTATTAAAAATCCATGATCACTAAAATTCGTAGGAATTAAACCATATTTTGACCAAGACACTCGTACATCTTTCGTTTCTTTTCATCTAGTAAACGTTTCAATTCTTTTAATAGTATGGAAAGTACATCGGCAAGAGCAACAAATTAACTAGTAGACAACGTAAAAAAAATGAGGATCATTTATTTCCTACATAATCTAGCAATGAACCAGACCAATAATTGCCAAATGCTGTACTCTGCCTGGTGACGCGTATCCCGCAACACCTGCCGATCATTCATTATTAAATTTCGATATCAAATCTGCAAAGATTGTAATTCGGATTCAGAAGATTCTGACAGCTTAGTCTGACATTGGCCGCGCAGCGGTGCCACGTATGGTAGAGTTGGTCAGCTAAAAAATATTAGTAGTACACTAAAAGGATATAGGAGTGATGGGAGCCTCACCATTTTCGACGCACACAGATGGATATGAGGTGTGATAGCGTTGACATCTTTAAATTTTTAGGGTTGCTTAGGATGGCTGCGACTCGCGTAAATCGAGATATATATAAACATACACATTGCAAACGGATCATGAATTCTATGAAATAATTATGTCCAAATTGAATTTCAATAAATTTCCACGATAAGAACAGAAATGTACATCTTTTGAAATTGATAGATTTACACGAGAGGCCAGCTTGAGGATAGGTGCGGTAGGGCGAACGACAATCAAAACCATCATATCTCTGTGTGATGTCATGTGACACAGATGTAAAGTGGTAGTCGATGCTTAGCATCGATACATCAGATTGCATGTTAGCATCGTCATTTGCACCAGAGGTCTTGCTTTGTACAAAGCTGACGGTTGTCTTCAATCCAGGCCGGTGCGCGTGACATCGCTTCTGGTTTCCAAGGAGGGCAATAGCTGCTGAACAAGTTTAATTATCTTTTACCAAGTAATTTGAACAAGTCGCGAGAGAAGACGTGGCCAGCCTACTCGTGGTCTACTGAAAACTCACATGGTATGGTCAATGCGTATCTTTAATGTGTCTAATTCTCTCATGAATTACCACTAATTTGTCATTTATTGCTCTGCCAAGACTACTTATTTTCTAATCAACCCTTTTTTTTAACTCGTTTATTTAATATTATACACATTAAACAAAGATGTACCTTTGTCATTTATACCATGGTGACAAATCAAAAGAAGACATTGTGCCTTATTCGATGATGTTAGCCAAAGTATTTTCGGTGACAGATGCCTTTAATGTCTCCATATGTAGAACTGTCAATACAAAAGATAGATAGCATCGATTTTGAAAATAAAATACTGAAGATCTATTTCACGCACATAATATATGTTATAAACAATTACAAGCAACGCAAGCAATAAATACTAACCAATGGTTATTCATCGAGCCATGTACTCATTATGACTTTTCAATGGTGCTCATAGTAGGATTACTTACAACAGTTTCAGGATATCGAACGGCAACATTGAAGACAATAAAGTCGTCTTCATGACAAGCTCGGCCAAATTGCTCCTGAATCTTGAATCGGGCTTCTTCGTCATTCATTACCTAAAATTCATGATTAAATTGTATCAAATATTCTTATTTCACGAATAATAATATTATACATACCGCAATTTCTGTAATACTAAAGGCAGGTTGATCAATAATATCTTGTGTATCCATAGAAAGACTATCATCTACACAATCCCCTCCAAATTGCTGTAATTCTAAGGAATTATGTCTAACTAGATTTACAGGTGTCATCTGAAACGTAAATGTATTTTTTTATATATAGTTTTCATTCATAAACTTATGCCATACAATTTATAAGAATACTATGCAAATCTAATAATATAACTTGAAAGTACATACTTTAATGTGAACTTTTCTATTCTGCAACCGGTCCTTCCATAACTTAATTGGATTATTAAATAGCTTAAATTGTATCACAGTTTCATCCGTTAACCATCCCCGTTCAATTTTAGAGTAGCCATTGTAGTACCCAAACGTGTCTGGATCCGGCAATGTGTCCTGAGTAAAATTGCTGGGAACTGTAACAATTATTTGAATTGAATGCATCGTTCCATTGAAAGGAAATACTATTTCATGCAACTACATTTTTGTGTATTTAATTACATACTATTTTTCCTGATGAGACGAGGTATCAAATGTGTTTCCCACTGGCGGATAATAAGAGTTCTGGCTGAATTTTTAGTACCATTAGACTGACAGATAACAGCAACAAAATATCGGAACTCTATGTCAGTATCAGTGGGAAGTGAAACTTTTCGTGAAAATATTTGGCCGCTTCTAAAAAATTCATAAATCTTGAGATGTACATAATTCTATGCCATTAGACAATTAATATAGACTCCACTTGAGATAACAATACGATTGCGGTCAATCAAAGAGAAAGATGAGCGTAAACAAACTTCTACTTACTCATCCTCTTCATCACGAAACATGTCTCCTGTATCATTGCTATAAAATTCTCTACTACTATTACCATCGAAGAACATAGAAGAGTCCCGATTGCCATTTTCTTGTGCCATCAGAATCGCCTGATTGTGATTCCAAGCGCCCAATTCGGGAATATTACCCACCGCATACAGAACTTCATTTTTTTCCAGCTTATGTACCTAAATAATCAATGAATTCAAATGGGAAAATATTAAGGGTATAGGATCAAATAATAATAATTATTAACAATTACCTGGACCCTAAAAATCCAGTCCCTTTTCGTTCCCCTCATCTCCGATGTCTGTTTGGTTGCCACCTCTACAAAGTTACTCTCACGTGACTCCTCAAGTTGCTTCACTTGCTCCTCCTCCTTTGTGTTCTCTATAAAGCACATCCGCTGCATATTACTAATGTTTTCTTTTTCTCACTGTTTTTCTCTTTCAATTTTCTGTGTTTCAAGGTGTGTTCAATTCACATCAGCTAATATTCTGTAATAACGGACCTGTTGTAAGGACTGCTAGATGGTATCTCTAATTGCAATGTCAACTTTGTCCAACACGACAAAACATCTTTTCCTCAAATACTTTTTCATTATAGAATATATACAATATATATGTATCGCATGTTATAAATGCACTTTGTAATATATTAAATGTAAATCTTGAGCTTTATAATGTGTTATAAGTGTAGTTATAATCTATTGTATCTTACAAAGACTTCCAAAAATATGGCAGCGAACTTCAAATTATACTATAGATATACTGTACCGCTAGTAATGCGATTAAAACGTTCCTATTGCTTCCATATAACACAATTAAAATATTGTTTGAGGAGACTATTTGCTTCTACACATTATATACACATAATCTCTTTAAATAATTGATTTATTGCATCATACTTAGGTCAAAATGAAGTACATGTGAATCCTAATTTATACGTACGTTTATATTTTTAATATATTAAATGTAAGAGAACATAAAACATGATTCTAAATATCTATTTAAAGGCAAACAATAATATATATTATAATGAAAATTTATATCGGAAAATATAAATTATTTAATAATAAACTATGCATACAAATTGACACATATGCATATACATATATTAAATCTAAATAAATAGGATGATTTTAGTAGAAAAATGAAGACTCCTAAACAATGCGAGAAAAATGAAAGGAAATGAAACATTTCTCTGTATTAACATTATAGTGCGATTGTTTGTGTTGCATAACATTATCGAATATAGGATCAAAAGAAAATCGCATTGATGATAAATATCAATCATGATACATTCAAGCAGAGATTCCAAAATTTTTTCGGCAACCAAGGATATATCATTAATATTTGATAATACTACATTCAGTATTGAACCAGGTGACAAGTAAACAAGTGGTTATTAGCAGTTAGTCTGTATTTTATGTTGTAAATAAAGTCACACACACTCACACACAAAACTTTTCACAATAAAGAACAAATGGTCAAGTGGAAGCTATGTTGGTACATAATCACGGCCATGCATTTTTAGAATTAGAAGAAAAACTACATACAAGGAGAGACTAACGGTGTGAAAATAACATTTCCAAAAGATGTCGGACAATCGAATACGTTGTAGTAGAATAGAAAGTAAGGTTCTTTGTTTATGTACTACCGCGGATTAGACTTGTATGCGCTGCAACGTGGTTTACCTGTTTTATCAGAAAATTTCGGTGGGTTTTAGTTTGAAAGCTTGGTTGGCAGCCTGATCTTCGCCTCGCGTGATAGTCTACGTGTTATTTCACGAATGCACAAGGCAATCGCTTCCTATTTTTTATCGTATTTGTCATAATTCTCCTCTTCGCAGCACAACATAACTACTTTAACTGTCGTGAAACGACCCACTGGCACAACACGAACCACGCAAGGGTTTATTTCGCGAGTGAAACAATGGTCGATTTGGCAACGCCGTGAGCACGGAAGTGACGACATCGATGGCTCAATAGAACCACCAATTCAAACAGAACAAGTTTAGCATTATCCAAATACACTTCATTTTTATAGTTTTTCAAATAGTGCAGTCACAATAACCACCCAAGGAATTGAAAAGCCTCTTAACTCAATTATTATATCATAAAAATTCCGAAATTTTCATATTGTAATCATATTTCTCGAAGCTTCAAGTAATAACTTCCTGTCCGCCATACTGCGGCTGACACAACAATTTTGATATCCGATAAAAATATTTGATTGAATGCCATCTTTCTGAATCTTCCATATAAATTTTATATATCCACCTACGAATTACTTCTGCAATTGAATGTCACTTTCAAATTTGCTGCATAACTTTTCACATTTTTTCTGTTTGAGCACCTGAAGTATACACTTCTATACACTTGTTTCCATTGTATACCTCGAGTTCTGTCAACTGTATGTCGCAATTTGCTATAACATGCTTACGTTATTCAGCGGGTAAATTAAACTCTTTAAATTATCAGTTTCTTAGTTGCAAAAATGTCAGGAATGTATATTCTTTCTTCTTTAAAATATCGACAAATGCAAGATATTTTATTAAGAGGGTAGAACAACTTCATCGTTAGAAAAAATATCTCAAATATTATTCGAGTTATGAATGACTAAAGTTGATTTTTCTTTTCGGAGGCAATTTGTTTTATTATTGAAATGAAAGCAATACATTTGAATGCATTCCAATGTAAGAAGGGTACAACTGGCTACAGGAAAACAGTCGTTAAAAGAATGTCCGCATCGACCACGGGGGAGGTTGACCTACGATAAAAGTCATGACGCATTAAAAGAGGAAACTACTCACTACAGGATGATAGGTCTGAATTGTGGTTAAACAGTTTCACTTGCATCTGCACAGGGCCCGCTCTGGCGGTTACGACACCCCGGGCAAAAAAACAAATTGCCGCCCCCTTTTAAGCACTAAGCACCGCGCTGAACAAAATGACCTTTTTTTTTTCTTTGAGCAAATTTGTCTGGCAAGGGTAGTCTGACATTTTCCATTAATTGAATATTTAAAACATCAATATTTTTCTCACACTTACAGCCAATGCCAAAATGGCGCTCCTAAATTTTGGCGCCCCGGGCAAATGCCCGGGTTGTCCCCCCCCCTAGAGCGGGCCCTGTTCTGCAATAAAGCCGCGAACAGATAGATAATCGTGCAGTTGTGAGAACGGCAATTGTCTGAACGTTACCGCGTTTGATCAAACAATATTTCTGCGGAATGGAAAATTCAAGAAGATTAATATTATATTGTCTTTAAACTGTTAAGAATAACGAAGAAAGAAAGAATATTTTATTTGATCTTCATTTCTTGGAACTGGGCGAGAACATTTTTCGCAGTTCAGTTATCATCGCCATGAGAGCTCGACGATTACGCCAATATAATTTCAGCAACGAAGCATTTCTTCTATTGCATATAGTGTTACACTCGAGGTCTAATAACGTTACGCTATATGAGAGTAGACTCATTGAAACGTGAAAGGTGCACGAACACGATCAAGAGGTGTACAGTCAGCTATTATCAAGCTGTTGAGAATTGCAATTTGCCGGTCGTAAATGATTTACGGCGTATCATTATCGGTCATAGGAAATTATGGAATAAAATGTTATCCTTGCTCCCAATATTGTTTCAAGTATATACTTCTCGCCCTCCTCGGTTCCGTGATACAGTGGCAATGATCGCTGTCTCTCATTTTCAATCGATAGCGTTGTTTTTAAATATAATGCTAAGTTACAAAATTAGTTTTATTAGACCTATGATGTTAACTTTTCTCATTTAGAATTACCTTTCTTAATAATTCGTCTCGATGCTACTGAACGATAAAAATTAAAAGTACCTTTCTTTTAGATGTACATTGAATTGTACATATACAGTGTTTACTCTATACATATATGTCCGAAATGGAACGAAGAGACACCTATCTGGCGCACAGTGACCACTTTCAGTGACAGGCCAATGATGTTCTGAGAATAATGACGGAATTATGCGGGAATCGACAGAGCACCTACAGAGATAATTCTGTAGATGATCACAGAAAGATTTCCCCGAGCCTTCCGTGGACTAACGGAAGACAGAACTCGTTTATAACAGTCGAATAAATATGTAAACGTAAATGCATACACTGCTGGCGCGAAATACAGGACTCAATGAATTCTCTAACTCGACATTTCATGTTCAAAACGACCGAGATTCTCTGTTAGGTATTAGTAACATATTTTGCTGTTTAATGATATAATAATCTGAGCTTTGATGAGTCTGCTCGAGAGTACCGTGGAAAATAACGGATTTGGTAACAGGGACGCTTTATTGGATAATCAACAAAAATGTGGATCTTAATTAATGGAATGGTAAATAATCGCTAGAGGTTGGAGAGCACAGAATAAAACGTTGAACTTTGTCCAAGAGCGACACGTTATACCTATGCATTTCTTTGAACATAATTCTATTTTGAAAACACGCTATAAAAGACGGCAGAAGCTTATACTGACAATATGGCGTTCTCACGACGCCACTCCGTACCTGATATTTCTTGTTCAAACTTTGAAATGCTTTATTATCATTTGTAAAATTAACGATGATTTTATCAGATATGCGGCAGACAAACGCAACTCTTCGGAGAATAAATTTCCGGGCAGTATTTACAAACATATACGTACAACACAATTTAATAATGTAATATGTAAAGTGCATTCGCTTTACTTCAAGAGAAACATTTTTAACAAAAGTATTGAAAATAGCGTTCTAAAATTATCTGGCAAGTTCGTCTCCCCCTCTGTCCGAATTACGCAGTCGATAAACAAATCAGTTACTGGGATTATAAATACTCACCGTGGGAGTTATATGAAAAAAATTTTTGAATGCGACGCAGTAACGTTGAAACCGTTTGTTTACAGTTATGTGAACTGTTATTGTTCTAGAGAATTCGACAAAACATCGTATTAAATAAAATTAGATTGATAATATATTTATAAAATATATAATATAGCCATTAGTTTTGTAATATGTGCATGTACTAGTTAATTAATTAACCGATATTTTTAGTTGACGATTATCTAGCAGTTCAAAGCTCGAACTGAATAGTCCGAATAATTTTAGACGGAACGGTACGAATACGTTTAATATCGTATAATTACCTTTTACAAGTTAGTTTCACAACGTCACGTGCTGCATTTAATTATAGCAACTCCGCCTAGATAGCTTCAAATCAAGTTGTAGTTTACTGGTTATGCAGATAGAATTTTTAGTTCCACGTGCCCGTCGAACAAGAAAACTAATATTTCCTATAAATACGTTAAAGTAAACATTCACACAATTTGCACTTGGCAACCGTTGTCCGGGATAAGCCGCTAACATCAAAATAGCATGTACGGAGGTCATATTTTTATCTGCATTAAATCACACTACCCGCGCCATAAAGTCTCGTGTATAAACAAATTGATCAGACCCCGTGCACGAACTACATGCTCGTTGTTAGTTTTATATTGTACCAAGACATCTATTCGACTAAAAACAATCAGTCGACTAAATATTATGTTACTGCATATTGTGGTAAATTTTCTTTTAGTGTATGGAAAGCAACTAACAGGGGACATCATCAGGGGAGATATCTCGGGAACTAGAGGGTGTAGCACTGCTACTTTCACCCCCAACTTTGAGGGCTATTTTCACCCCCTAGATATGGATCGCTGCAGATAAAAAATACATGTGAAATATTTTTCAACAAACTATATCCTGTATAAATTTCATTAAAATCGGTGTGCTACACTTGGGTAATGTCCCTTGTACATAAGTACACTACATTACAAATGCAAAATGTTTTGTCTTGTTTTTATTTTACATTATTCCACATTAGTGGCAAATATCTTTTGAGATTTCGCAATGATATCTAACGCAAGCAATATTTATTGATAATAATTTTGCACAATGTGACAGTTCGTGAAAGAAATTGTATGTGGCCAGATAACAAGTGCGTGTTCAGATAACAAATATGTTTATGAAAAAATATAAGACGCAGAGGAAATTCTCGGACTAGAGTGTGCCGCATAGTGATCAGCTTCAGTGAAAGTCGTACTGTGTTACTTATCGATCTGCTCAGATTGTATACATAGCAATGCAAAGACGTAAAAAAAGCATTGTAAAAACAATACTTTAGTTCAAGGTATTATAGTTCCATTGTCCTATCTTCGTTGAGACATGTGTATATGTATTGGGCTTCTAACAATGCGCTATTAACATTTTTCATGCTTGTTCTTTGAATTTTTCGTATATTACTAAGAATTAACGTGTCAATTAAAATTATTATAGATTGTGGCAACGAGTTACCAATCAGGCATCTGTTTACCAAGAAAAGATATTAAAAGAATTTATGTGATTCACTTCGTATTGTTGATGACTTGTACGGAAGAGAAATGGTTAGCCAACAATGATTGTGCAATTGGCAGCAGTATCTCCTACTTTCTTTTTTTTTTCTTTCTAAATCGAGGATTTTACAAGTGATGAAATATTTTTGAACGGTACTGTATTGCACCATCCACTTTAATCGATAATTTATGAAATGTACTCTGTTCTCGTGGCTTGGTTCATTAATCTTTTACCTGTTAGCATTGATTAATATGATTCCCTAATTGTTAGTAGCAGTCAGACTTCACAAATTTCTAACACATAAAATTTTGGAGTATTATTTACTGTTTATCCAAATAGTTGCATTCAATCCAACTATTGTTGTTATTTATATAGCATGCGACTAAATCACCCAAGATTAGAATCTAAATTATTATTATCTTTTATGATCCGAAGTGCATTATTTCATTATATGGTTTTGCCTTATTTATTGCTCAATTATCTGTCACGTTTAACAGCAAAACGAGACGCGCAATATTTTTGACATTATTCGACAAATTTCATACGGAGGAATAATTATTATTATGCAATATCTGCACGTGACGAAAGCGCATACGTTCGTGGCATGACACGTGCTATTTCATAACGAGCAAGGTAGGTCATTACGGAAAATTAGTTTACCACAAAAATACCTACATTGTATCATTGTCGTTAACGGTGCGATGAAAAAACAACGATATGTCGGAAAAGTTTTAACCTTTTTGAGATTCCGTGTAGACGCAAAAAATTTCCGACAATTTTATATAAATAAATTTTTGAAACGCATTACGTCTTCTTGAAAGAAAGTAATTTTCTGCAATTACCGGTTCAAGGTTCGTATGTCGACAATTTGTTATAAGCACTAACCAAGAAATAAACGAGGCGAACTTTAATTTTGGTGTCGATACTGCAGTATTTCAGTCACCGAGTAATCATTTTGCCATGCATATTACAGATCTATGTCTGCCACTATACAGACAGCTGACGTAAACTCAGGAAAAGTCATCTATCAGCTGTGTCCGTTTATCGAGCACGCCGCACGTCTCATGCCAGTAGTGAACGCAAGGTTCAAGTTCAAAGTCCATACAAAAGTTTCGATTCCTGTCGGTTTTTATCGTAAGGCATTGCTAAACAATCCTCTTACACTTCTCCTTGCAATCCTTACAATTTTCAAATAGTCCAATTCATAAATATAAGTATAAACATTCTAATAAAGTTAAAATTACAGTCGGTCTCATAATTGGCGGCATACACTTTAAATCAGAATAACTTTTCTATAAATGGTCCAACCGACTATAGTTTTTCTGCCAAGCTAGATGAATTAGTTTACTAGGGTACGCCCCCCCCTCCAATTTCTATGGGGGTACCAACTGCATTGTTTACTCGATATATGTCCAAAACACGGGTCTAGCCAGGGACATATATCGGCCAGGAGATAGTATTTTTTGTCTTGAGCTTTTTGGCCCCTCACGTGGTATACCCCAAGGCAGTGGGGATAGTTCTGGGACTTTTATCGGCTAGGCATGTGGGACATATATAGAATAAACTGTAGAGTACTGAGCCTATATTAATTATACTTATTTTTAAAGCATAATGAATATCAAAAAAGAGATATTAAATTTTTTCCATTAAAACCGGTTAATATGCTATATATTTCTTTCTAAATATTCATTATGCTTTAAAAATAAGTATAATTATTAATTTCTAAATTCTTCTAATGTTTTTACTGTTTTAAATGACACCTACTCATTTTTGTCATAAATGCATAAAATCCGCTGTCCATTCGCATGGTTTCACTCTCAACCTTGAATAAATTGATATAATACACTCTTCTAGATAGTGAACACTGAAAACATTGTAGCATGTAAAATTTATGTATGATCGAGTTTATTTTTAGCACTACACAAACCATAAAGTCGCACATATGTTTCATTTCACAATCGAAAGTACTGTTTGCGCTGTGATAGTATTGGTAATTCTCAGAATATTATGACAGCGCATAAAAAAATGCGGTATATAATCGAACGTGTTGGAAAACGGTGGTGAACATATCGACTTTCATTTTCCACGAACGAACCATAGGCCAAGGGACCAAACTACCAAATTACTGTGCCTATATTAATTATACTTATTTTTTAAGCATAATAAATATTGAAATATATATTAAATGTATCTCTTTTTTAATATTCATTATTAAAAGTGAGTATAATTAATATAGGCACAGTAACTGGTGTACCCCCACATTAATTGGGTCCCTAGAAATTTTTCTTTAAAACACATCTTGAAACAGAAATTGACGCTGTTGAAAGTTACACAATTGTAGTTAATTCTGCGTTAGTGATGGTTGTAAGGCGTGACGTTTACTCACTGTGTGTTGACACGTGCACTGTAATCAAGCTCTTCTTCTGGTGGGTATCATAGCCGAAGAACTAGCTGCAGATAGTGGGTCCAAGGTGTCTCATCGACGAATGGTAAGCACGTGCACACATCGCAATATTAGAAAAAGATTCTTGTCGATATTACAAGCACTAGGTACAAGTGAACGGTAGAGGGAGAGGAAGGGGGAGAGAGAGAGAAAGAGGGAGGGGGAGAGAGAGAGAGAGAGAGAGAGAGAGAGAGAGAGAGAGAGAGAGAGAGAGAGAGAGAGAGAGAAAGAGTTGGCGGGAGAGACACAAAGAGACCAGTCGCCAAAACACAATGACACAATCTCCGTCGACGACGAAATACTACTGACTGTTGGCGTCGAGTTTCAATCAGGTTATGCAAACCGCTCCAAACCTCCCCACTTTTCTGTTTCCCTTATGTATGTATTTACGCACGTGACTCGCCGATACGTTCCACATTTATGCGAACACGCGTATACTTTGTGTATGCCACTAGACCTGTCAACATTCTGTGATTATTTTTCATTCTTCACGAATCGAATACAACACTTATTTACATAATAATCTTCCGCTCTTGAAGGTACAGCGAAAAAAGTTACTTCAATATTTTTGTAGTATTAAATGGATTAGTATCAAAGACTTGGCCTCATTTTGGAAGGTAGAAAATTTAGGAGTGTTTGTTATGTGATAAGACCTTCTTTGATTTATCTTCTCCATCATTTTTGTTTGTCTGATTGTCAGATGAACAATGTATATATATCACTTCACGAAGAAAAGGATTTTTTTTACACTGAGAGTACTCTAAACAAAATTTCGAATTTTGCGCGTTTTAATTGTCCGCTAACAAATTTTTCTAAGACTCCGTACATGAATCTGTACATGATTTTTTTTTATCAGGGACAAGCCTGACGAATTCAATTAAAATTTATTTTCGGAAAAAATTTAGAAGACAGTCGAAATATAAATAAAATGATATCTTTTAATAGATTTTCAGAACCATTAGAAACGTGAAGGAATTTGATCAATTTATATTGGCAAAAAAGAAAATATAATCGCGATTGTGCAGCATGCGAATTATTCAACAGCCTATAAATATACTGGTAAACTGTTCTGCAGGCGTCGGGGGTGTGTCACGGCAATGAGTTATAATACTCGACATAACAGTCATTAAGTCGATTTAATTATCTTTTCAGCATGTTTTGCATAACACGAGCACTGCTAACTTTAACACGATTTTTTATTACACAACTAATTCGTTTGGTTCGATAATATTTCCTCTGCCCACGATTAATACTAATAAAACTAAAATTACATTTATCGTACTCATAAAATATGAATACTCGTTGTATATCCACATAAATATATATTTTCATATAAATACTTAACTTCAGGGAAGATCGATGCACAGATTACAAACAAATAAGTCTGAATAAATTTATTAATTTCAAAAATTCATTTACAGTCTAAAACATTGAAATATATACACAAATTTTACGTATCAATGGACTGCAATTTATTAATCAAGAGTCACGCATTCATTGAGATCATCGAAGAGACAATTAATCTCGCGAATAAAGATTCGATCAACTTTCTGTCTCGAGCTTCATTCTCGATTGTTTAGTCTTTTTCTTAACGAGGAGAATTGCATTGCTAAATACCAGGGTCGCCAGATGAGGGGAAGGAGCACGAATCGAGGGGAAAAGTTACCCCTACCCCGCCGGTCACGATGCCGCGGCGGAAGTGTGGAGAATCATGCGGTAGAAGGGGAAATTAGGAGATTCTGCTCCGGACTTTACATTGAAAGAAGCACAAGACCGTCGTGAAGTATACCGAAAGCAATTAATAATACGAAACAAAAGAAAGTACTTTTCCCTGCGCGTATCTCTTCTAATCTATTTGAACGAGTCGGAAAGAAAGAAGTTTCGCTGCGGTAGAGAAATAGATAGTTTACTGCTGTTCAGCAAATAAGATAATGCTTATCAAGGTCAGACAGAGATAATGAATGATATTTGAAAACACGTATTCGTTACATTATCGCTTCACAAGTTCGTCGAATATGCGAAGTTGCTGTGCGACGTGCTGTTCCGGGTTAATTAATCGCCATACGAATTCGTAAAAGTGAAAAGTAATTATACGTTATCGCAAAGTACTACCGTTGATTACCTATATCGTAACTTCAGGTACAAAAGTCGCCAGTTCGTTCCGGTAAAAAAATATATATATATATATTTTCGCTCTTTTCGCATTAGTTACGCGAAAAATCGAATCCCTATCCCCCCATGTATTTGTAGCTCTGCTTTTTAATATACACAATTTATATATACATATAATTTCATATATAAATGCAGTTAAATACACGTGAATATGAAGGAATTCAATCATCAAGTTTTTAGAATTATTCTAAACTATTTTTTTAAAAATTACTATATGTAATCACAATTTCTATATATAATCAATGTGAGATCGTTGAATAGAATAACACATGAAAATGTGCGGTTGGCAGTGTGGCTTTGCCTTAATACATTTTCATTAGTTACCTCTAAATATGCAACTACATTTACATAAATAGGCAGGTATATTTACAGGCGCGATACTAATGTCTTGTATGAACTTGCTCCCTTTCCTATTTCTAAAGCTGCTCATATGTACACTTACGTTTTATATTATACAAAATAAAATCGTTTCCAACTGAATTGCAGGGTACACGAATTAAAATGTGTTCCGCGTAAAATTCTAGAGATATATGGAATGCGTTTCTCGACACGGTATCACAATTACAAAATCGAATGCGCATCGTTCTGTATCACAGCTCGGTGGTGGCTACCCCCCAGTATTGTTGCATCCTCGTAGTGTCCTGTTCGAGGGAGTCCAATCCGTTTCTTTCTTGAATAACGGCGAAATCGTATTCGAGATTGTACGGCATCAGCCTTTGCAGGCTGCCGAAGTAAGCCGCATTTGGTCCCCCGTTCAGTAATCTCCTGCCGCTGCCAAATCGTACGATAGGTGGCCGCGGAAGGGAAGGATTAAAGGATCTAGCGCTACCGAATCTCTTCGATAGAAAAGGCAAATTGCCTCCTAATTGAGGAGTGGATCTCGATTGACCCCGGCGCAATGGGGTTCTCGATAGAGTGTCCAATTCCTTGTCGAATAACAGCTGAGTATTCTGCTCGAGCATGTACTCCCAGCAACGAAACTGCTCCTCGCTTAATGCCCCGGACCTCTCGGAGACGGTGTCCTCTTGCGTCCCCTGGCAAGTCGAAACCTGCACAATTGTCCCCAATTTGTTATACCGTTCCTCCGTCCCCGTAATGTTCATTTTTAAATCTCTGAGTCATTGTCGTTATCCTCGGTATTTCAGCAGATATATCTCCAGCATGCATATTTTTATTTCTTAAAGTGTTAATAGTTAAATATTTTTTAGAGCTACTGTACTTTCGTTTTTGGTTACCTTCCTTCCTCCATTCTCGTGAACGAAGACGGTTTGCCGGGCCTTGTTTGTGGCCCTGGAAGCCGCACTTCCTGGCCAGACTCTACCGGAAGGATGTCTCGATTTAAACGTGCTATCGCTGGCTTGATCGGATTGACCGCTTGGCGAGCTCCTGTCGTCCTTGTACGGTGGACTTTCATTTTCTTGCGCTGGTCGACGGTTTTTGAAGTACCTGCCCGAGCCGTTGTGGGCTTTGTTCGACCTGCATCACAATTGCATCGTGGCTGTTACTACCTGCACCTTGAATCTTAAAAGATCTTTGTAACTGGATGCTCTGCGATCGTGAGACGATTTTTGAGAACTTTTTGAAAGGAAAGGATGAAATAATAATTTTCTAAATCGATTATTAAATCTATTTCTAAATCGATTCGTTAAAAAATAGTATATGTACAAATAAAAATGGCGCAGTCTTGCTCACCTGTTCACTATGCTTTTCAACACGCCGTTCAAGTAATAACCCTCGTTCGCGTGACAGCAACAAGGTCCAGGTGGTTTATGCGCAGCCGGAGGCACGCAACAAGGGCAAGGACAATCCCCATCCGTCCGAGTCCTATTCTTTCCGACCGCGTGCCTCAACTCCCTCATCACCTGATCCAAATCGCCCTGATTGGGTCCGGTTAATCGAACAACCATAATACTTAGATTATCCTCCGCGCCGTAAGCCTGCGCCAGATCTTGCAGCCGCTTAGCAGCCAGAACCGGACTGGCCTCTGCACGGGCTTCTCGAACGGCTTCTTGGATGCTCAATACTTCCCACAGTCTTCGATTCGCGATGATCACGAATTCATCGTCATCCTCCAAGTCGACCACCTCGAACGTCGGGTCGGGAACTACCAGAGGAAACATGGCCGCGTTTCCCAGTTGATTTTTCACGGAGACCTTCTTGGGCGGGGCCAAGTTCAATGGTCCAGCGGCCCTGCAAAGGACGGCTTTCGCGTCCCCGGAAGAAGCCACCTTCAACGAGTACTTTGTGGTCGCTTTCGGGTATCCCTGTTGCGGTTGGACCCTAACAACGTGCACCAAGGTCGCGTCGATGCCGTATTTCTGTCCCTTCTCCTTCAGTTCTCTGTGAGCCGACAGCAGCGTGTACTTCAAGTATTCTTTCGACGTCTCGCGAACGGTCCTTTCCTCCAACAGAAGCCGAGGTATCATTTCTTGAAGAGCGCTAGGCGCTTCTTGGTTCGAGCCACCGTCGAATATGCCGAACAGACCTTCCACGTTGCAGAACGATGGCATCCTCACTTGTGAAACGTATAATCTGCGCACACAGGATTAGTTGTTTATAATCTTTAACGAATTGTTTCTTCTACCGGTAGACTACTACAAACTGATTCGAATCAAAATAATTGAATTCGTTAGATAGGAGATGTCGATCGATAAACCGGTTTTTACCGTTCTCTGGATCCAGCCGTTTCCGAAAATCCCAATCTCCACGGCTGCTCCACGCTCTTCCCCGAGGATACAATCTCCTGCTGATGAGGGTGAGAAGGTAGACTCGGTCTATTCTGTCCCGATACGTCGACTAACGATATCGGTCGCTGGGATCTGTATACTTGGAATTGTCTGGGGTCCACGTGGAGCCTCGAATTGCAGGATATATCGAGGAACTGCAGCTGGGGCGGGACTAAAGTCGCCAGATTTACTCTGTCCAATTGATTATGGGCTAAATCCAATACCTATACCAGGGTTCATTCGTTTAACATCCGTACCTTCCTCTCGTTTGTTCGAGTAAATTAACCCCTTGACGAACGAATTCAATGAAATTAAATAAAATCACCGTTGGACTGCGGATCTCGAAGTCTTCTAGAAATCGAAGATACAGAAGTGTTTATTTCATCTTATCATTTATGTAAGCGTAACAATGAATTCGAGACGATGAATTCGATACAGCTATGTTCCCGGTATGGTAGCAAACATGTTGTTGGTATTATCTGCTGTTGATATTAAACGATGCTCTACGTCAGTCCGTGCAATGGTATTAGTAAACATATGACGTATCCGAGTAGTCTTTGTACATACGTCAAGGGGTTAAATTTATTTGTTAGCTTTTGCGACATTACCTTCAGCGAAGTTGTTTTGTTAAACGTTGGACATGTTAAGAGCCGGTTCGAGTGAACTCGTAACACTCGTAAATGACGTAAATTGCCTACGTTGTCTGGCAGATATTGAAGCCGGTTCCCGGATAGCACCAATTCTTCCAAGTCTTTCCACGAACCTGTGCAGCTGCAAGAAATTATTTAAATATATTTGTTATATTTGCCTTTAAAAATGTTTTGCAATACCTTTCAGGAAGGGTATCCAAAGTGTTATAAGCTATATGAAGAACACGCAGGGACGTTAATTTGGCTAGGGTGTCCAATGCGGTGTCCGTTAAACAATTCGCGGTGAGATACAATTTTTCCAAGCTATGGTTGCTCTGCCGGCTTTTATTTCCATCCCCCATAGAAGGAAGTTCCGACAATCGATTGTTGGAAAGATTTAGAACCTTCATTCTGAAAAAAAGGCCCCATAAGTACGTTATCGTTTGGCCATCATTAAACTGCGATTTGGCGAGATTCGCATACTTTTCTGTGTTGGCGAAAAAACTGGTTGGTAAAACGGTCAACGCGTTATCTTGTAGTGTCAAGTGGACGATGTTTAGGGGTTTCCTAGGTGGTGGTAGGGCTTGTAACCTATTGTGGGGTAGGTGAAGAACCTCCAGTCTGGACGGCTGCGTTAACAGTCTGTCTGGTAAGGCTGTCAATGCGTTGTGAGAAGCGAAAAGAGCTCGCAATACTGGTAAATCCGGTGTCCATTCTGGGAGGGCGTCTAGGTTGTTGCTGAAATCAATTTATGTATATACAACCTTGAAGATACGGGCCGGAAGGAAGAACAGTCACTATAGTCGGGTACCATTTTTACAAAAGAAAGCATGCATAAAAGATTATTCAAAAAATGAAGTGTTGTATTTTTAAAAGTAGAAAATATATTTATCTGCAACTGTATTTACAATGGAATTTCATGATTTTTTATTTGCCTAGAAATTTTTGGCAACAATTTTATATCATGATTCTTTTATATTTACTTACTAGGAAACATCTAGATGCTCGAGGTTCACTGGCATCGGTTCTATGATCAGCTTTTTTAATTCTGGAAAGATAAAGTTGAACTTTATTTAAGTCAGTCAAGAATTTTTCAATTTAAAACGAAGAGAGTGTTTGTTATCTGTGTCTCTCAGGCGGAGCGAGGAAGCAAGTCTTACTGTTATTTCCGGCAATAAGCGAAACAAGATTTCTTCCGCAGACTGTTAGTTCTGTTAAAATATTTCTGGCGCAACGAATGCTTCTCAATTCTTGAAGGGCGCTGATATCCAATTTCTCAATGCTATTTTCACTGACGTCTAGATGCGTTAAATTCTTGATTAAGGAAGAAATAAAGACGATAGCGGTCAATAATTATTGCTTCGAAAGATACGAATATATACACGTTTTAGTTATTCCAATGTTGATTACTTACTCCGTAATTTCCTAAAATAATGTTTCCTTTCAACTGATTATTTCGTAGGTTGACTTTGTACAAGTTATTTTGGCTGGTTCTTTCGTCTTTGTAGACTTTATTGTGATCGGTCTTTGGTAAAACATCCTGCAAATTATACATTTTTAATTATTTATTGAATAAGATTAAACATTAGTAGGAATAAGTAATGAATGCAATAATATAGGATTTTTAATGAATTTTTTCTCATTAGACATTTATGAATTGAATTGTAAAAATTAAATATTTTAATGCAGAGGGTGATTTGCTGCATGTATACGGCCCTGACGGGAGTCTACTTCGTCGGATGGCCGCTAGATGGCTTTGCATTCGAGGAATTTCTCGAAAGTAATATTTATTCGGAGTCCCATATATGTAGGTCCGAACAGTACTTCCGTTACTCTGGTTTCCCTTCAAATCACGTATAAATCTTTCGCCTTTTACTAAAGATTTCCGTGGAGGGGAACAATTGATGAGTCTATGAACTAATTTTTTGCGGACCCGACGAAAGTTGGGTCGTAAGATTTAATGAAAACAAAAATTTTGCAGGTTTTGCAAACTTTAATCTGAATTTTGTTGTAGTAGCAAGTAAATTTTGTTGTTATAATGTTTCCAATATAAATATAATTGGAACTCCTGTGTTTATTATTAAAAGTTTACTTACAATTATATTGTGAGAAGAGGCGAAAATCAATCAATGTAGAAGATGACCCTTAATATATTAATTACTAATTAATTTTAGTAGAGCCCCCCAGTATTTAAAAAAATAAGACGTGTTATTCTTAATTTCAGAAAAGATATTATTATTGAGATCCTAAAGGATTACGGATAATCTTTAAAATTTTCCCGACACGAAGTAAATCAGATGAACTTTTTAAATGGTAGAGTATGTGTTGTTTCGCGTTCTCTCCCTATATTTATTTCTAATAATTGCCCATTCATTAGCCTGTATCTGCATTACTGTAGGGACATATTATATATTACTTATATATTCCGTGACTGTTCATTGTAAAACTGAACCTGCAGCGCTTGTAATGCAATTTGAAATTACACAACAAAGTAGTTTAATAAATTTCATAAAATGCATCGAAACCGTACCGTTAGCGTGAGGGCTCGCATGTTGAAAAACGATGGCAGACTGCTGAGGCAATTTCCAGCTAAGGAAATATTTCTCAAGTTTTTCAGCTCACCGAGTTCGTGTGGCAGGTATTTGATCCCATTACGATCTAAGATCAACTCTTTCAGGCTGCAAAAAAGAAAGAAAAGTATGGTTACAAACGATTCTTCGACCAATCGTAGCATTAAAAATATTTGGAATCCTTGTGTCCTATCTGCGATGGCGAATTATCTTTTGATACAAAGGCAATAAGAATTTTACGTCGTAAAGTAAAAATAAATCAGTCCAGACATTTCTATTGCTACTTCAATTTTATTTTTCTTAAGTAATAAACTTCTGAATTGCTGTCGATTTAAACAGTTATTCTCTGATGATAAAAATGACCCTGCAAAACTTTTCCGTTCAGCCATTCATCATAAATTGAGCGGCGCTTCCGGCTCTCGGCCCAATCAAATAAATCGTGTTGAATTAGCATTACAGTTATGGCGCAATGTGGTTTAACGTGAATGCACGTTGCACCCTCGCTGCACGGACAAACGAATCGGTGAACCTAAACGGACGAGCCGCCCACAGGATGTGCACTTGAGTAGAAAGTTTCAAATTATGGTGAAAACCTTCCTCTGGTCGTAAGCATCTGTGTCATCGGACGAACTTTCAGTTTTTAAAGTAAAATCGAAAATGCTTGCGCGGCAAGGTAAATGGATTGAACGTAAAACTATACCGGCATGTATGTGAACACACTCTGGTTTTCACCTCGTTAATTTATGGCTGACTGTAATAGCCTTTTGTAATCCGTAATATAATACACGAATTGATCTAATCGTGGAATTCATTTTATCTAAATATAGTCTCACCATATTTTAAATTAAACCTTTGCGGTACGTAATCCTTTGTCACATAAAACTCTTTATATTAAAAGTTAGATATTAACACCACATTGTTCATGAGATTATACATTTTATGTAACTATATTATTATACTATGTAACTGCTGTATTATTTATTATATTCTTTATAGTTGTTTCGTTAATTAAAAACACTACCAGGTTCCTTGTTTTATGCATTACACAAATGAAATTGGGTCACTGTGACTTTTAACAACATTTATATGCAGTGTTGTTACATTTGGTAAAATCTTGAGGTAATGAAATTCAATGATTAATAATTCTACTGTAATAAACAATTAAAAAAGTAAAAGCATTAGGTCGAAGATATTCCATTGTACTGTACACTGCACCCTTCATAATTACCAATGAAATGAAAATAAAATTTTAAATTGAGTGTAGGGATCCTGTCTAAGTAGTCGCGTAAATATTCATGACCTGAATAATGCAAGGTAGCACCCGAGAGAAATTATAATGATGGCGATCATGCTGGAGTAAATAAAACTGTTATGCAAAAACCGTTCTGTTACGTTATACTACATTTCAAGTCATAATTAATAATGCAGAATTAATTAAGTACACGTTTATTTATGAAAGTGGTCCAGAATCTTCAATAAACTTTGTATATAGCAATTGTTGGTTGGGCAGTGTAAATCTTTAAAAGTATAGGTCTATTTAAACATTTCGATAATACTTATTAATACTTTCACGGTACTTTACAATTAATAATTACATACAAAATATAGATTGTACTACTCTTTGTTCTCCAAAAATCCTCGATTCAGCCTGTCCTCTTTTGTTTGCCACTTCATAACCTTGCTACCAGCGATGTACAGGTAGATTTCTCAAACACGCACTTGTTTCTACAACACGCAGCTTCTTCTCACCTTCCACACTCTTCTCTGTCCTTCAGCCGCTGGTGTATAAAAAAGGAAGGACGTCTCTATAGATCTGAAGCATCCACTCGAGCGATTCGAGATGCTTTTTATTCGAGACACTGCATCCTCAAGGAAAATTCCTTCGCATTTTCCAGTCGTCCATAATGCATTAAAATATTCACCGATTCTAGTGGATACCTCCTTGCCCGGTCGAAGTGTGCACCTTGCCGAAGGATTTCGTCACTGTTCTTAGTGGGCAATCAAAGAGCACCAAAAGTGCCCAACTTCTCACAGATCGTAGTGTCCAGATATTAATTAGTTATGTCTAAACGTTTCCTCAACGAGTACCGTAAGTTGTTTTCCTCGATTCTTCAAGTTCCAAGTTCGCCTAGGGTCCCAAGCACCTCGATCGCAAGTTCCAAGTTTACTGGGATCTTAAACACCTAGACTCTTCAAGCTCCAAGTTTTCTAGGGTCCTCAGCACCTGGACTCTTCATGTTCCAAGTCTGTTAGGGTCCTAAGCACCTAGACTCTTCAAGTTCCAAGATTCCTAGGATTCTAAGCACCTAGTCTGTTCAAGTTCCAAGATTCGTAGGGTTCTAAGCAGTACTAAGCACTTAGACTCTTCAAGTTCCAAGATTCCTAGGGTCTTAAGCACCTAGACTCTTCAAGTTCCAAGTTTCGTAGGGTCCTAAGGTTCCCTAGGGTGTCAAGAACTTCGGTGAAACTGTTTCGGACGAAACTGCAAAATGGCCTGGGGACTGTTTCGCAGACATGTCGAAGCGCAGCGGCGTAAAAGTATGTTTAACTGCTTCGAGGAGCAGGCTTGTAACGCGCTGGTGCACGCCCGTGCAAGTTCTTCGGAGGACTAAGAAGTCCGACGGCGGGGCGAAGCATGTTCGAGCTCTACTCCTTGATCCAAGGAAGAAAGAGGGAGGACTAAGGATGGCTGACCAGCCTCTGACGTAACAGAACAGACGGATTAGTTTCTGTTTCTGGTTGTAGCGTACGAACACCGGGACTATGCTAATTCTTCGTCTAGCGGCCTGGTTGTGTACCGGCCGGCTGGCAATTGGTTAGCGCTTCGTTGTTCTCGGATACGACGGTCTAGTTATGCCACGGAACCCTGGATATATGTATTCTTCGGCAGGCTCTACGGCGCCAGAGAATCAGATGCGAAGATTCATCGGGGAATGACCAACGTCAGGAATACCTCCTTTGTTATGAAGACAATCATGAATGAATTGCGGCGCAACGTGTTTGCCTTTTTAGGTCGAGCCACTCGAAGCGCAAAATGTTGTCACCCCTTTCAAGGAAGTACATTTTTCAGACAGCCTGTATAAAAAGTGGAGTGCAAATACATTTTCGACACTGCAATAATTTGATTACTGTGCGCGGTCTTTTCGATCAGACTCGGCGAGATCGGAAAGCGATTGCACGGTTTCGCTGGTCGGTAACTCGCATTGTTCCACGGATGTGGAGCAGGTGGCTTATTTATAGGAGAAATTCAATAATAATGAGCTTTTTTAAATAACGCTGCCAACGGAAAGGTTTTTGTTCTGGGGTCGGGAAACTCGAGACTGTTATACGCTCCTTTAAAATTCTCTTATATCCGCAACATCCAGCGCTACACCGGTGAATATTTCAAATGGTTCTTCTGCCCCTTTGGGGAGCCAAAGACCGGGTCCGTTCGGACAATTTTTCTTTTTGCAGTTATGATACACCTCGTATCGTCGAATCGTCGCGAAAGATTGTTAACATTAATTGGCTATAGAGACAAGGATCGTTCTTCCTCTTCGCGGATAATGGAGTCGCTAATGAATAGGAGTCTTTTTATTTTTTTTTTTTAAAGATCCGCTTCTACAGGCAGCTCACCAGAGACCCCCATTAATGTTTTAAGCTATTCTTTTGTCTCGTTAGAGGAGCAGGAGACCAACGGTATGGAAGTAGCTGATCCTTTGCGAGCCTTTACTTTGAATTTTCTTTGTGTAATGAAACATTCGTGCCTTTGTGTACGCATCGACATCCAGCTTTTAAATCGCACCGAAAGCCGACATTCTTAATTATTTCAACAAAGCACGCGCACTCTGCTGCACGCATGGAAATCCATGCGTTGTTTAGTTCTTACGCAGCAGAAAGCAGAAACATTGTTAAAAAGCTTTCTTCAGTTCATGCTATTCATCTGCTGCATTATATTGTCCTGAAAACCATATTAATGTATTGGAATTAATTATTCAAGTGCGGATTTTAGTCATTTGTGACGAAAATGCAGATTGCGTTGTACGTTATACCGAAAACTCTTCAAATTGCACTTATAATATTCCTCCATTCTCTTATAAATAATGGAAGACTATATACATGGTAAAAAGAAAGCATTCGTTTAACAAATAACATCCTTCCACACTTCCGGTAGAGATAGCATTCTGCATATTTTCAGAGGATTAGGTGAATGTAATGTGAACGATTTTCATCGATCTTCCGCACTTTTCAAGTGGAAGAAAGTTGGTTATTCAATTACGTTCTGGCGGTAATTAAAAATACTACTTATTAGGCTAACTAGCATTTTAACACTATTCAGACTTTTACGATTTAAGAATGAGAATTCCTTAGGCTTTTAGTTCTTAGAAAATTGATAGAAAGAAAATAAGGAAAACTTGAACGCTAGTATTAAATCCGTGAAGTGGTACGTTTAAATCTGCAACAAGAAAGTAGCATAAATGCAGGGTCAGATAAGGGAACTGGTACTTTCACCATTAATTAATAGCATATGCACGAAGGTAGAACGCACGCCCTGCAACGCACAGTTTTCACAACGCGTTCCCCGAACAGCGTAATCGTGTTAAACAGCATCGCCGTTTATTTTTCAATCTATTGTGCACGTCCTCCGTCCCATCTTCATTCGCCAATTCAATTGAACATACTTCTGCGGCCTGGATTTAACTTACAAACAAATTTAATTTTCTCCGGAAAGCATTGTTTCCTCCGGCTCTGGAATTGAATTACTACAATGTTCCTGCGCCGGTATGCTACACATTCGGGGGAACTCTTTTATGAAATTATTATTATGGCAAAGCCACCAGCGCCAGCTGGGTTGGCACGTGTAATTTTTTTCTTTGAAAATAGTACTTATTGCTGCGCCACTGTTCCTGCTTGATTTACAAGCGAAGATTTCCTACCTGGAAATTCAGAAAATTATGAAACTCTCCGGTTACGGTAGTCTCCGACAGTTTGGACGTTATGAAATAAAATGGAAAAATAGCAGAATTTTCAAAGGTTTATTTCGATGATCGTGGAGATTTCGAAAGACTATTTTTGTACGTGCCAATTGACCCAGGTTTATTAATCTCAGTTTGAGAAACAGTACGTCCATGTAATAAACCCACCGAAAAGTATCTGCAATCTCTATCACGATCGTTTACTATATTTCTTCATATTCAATTTTGTAAGACTGCCAACTCATATCCTAATGGAAGCACCGCTGTTTCCTGCGGTTTCTTTTTTGAATCCAAGGTCTAGTTCTATCGGTATGTTTCTAATCATGCGAAATGCGAAGGAAACGCCTAAAAGTCGAAATTCGAATGAGACATTTAATTTCTTTCGGCTCGTGTCATAGATTCGTAATAATTGAAATGCTATTTCGTTTTTTGGGGGTCGAGGGGTGGGGGTGAGGGGAAGCGGCCCGATTCCGGCGGAGCGAAACTGAAATCCGAACAAGAGGGAACGCGCGATTATTGGAAAGTTCCAGATTAATTCGCGGTTAGGCTCCTCTTCCTCCGTTGTTTCTGCACGAGTGCGGACCGATGCATGACTTCTGCCGGGCGTGTTGCCCAACTCCATTCTACCGGTAAGTAAGCGGAGAGTTCGCTTAGCTTTTGCAGTCGCAGGTGTACACCGTCTACGTCTACGAACCGTGTTTTCTTTTTCCGCGGAGGCTACCGGTTCGTGGTACGCGCCTGTGTGTTCCACGTGTAACCACCGTCCGTGTATATCGGCGCGGCGGGCCCGTGCTCATACCCGTAGTTCCTTCTTCTCCGGCATCCTCATTTCCGCTCGGTGGAAAGCAGTTTTCGAGAAACTTTACGTAATTTCCGCTTAATTAGACGGCACACTCCCACCGCGATCATCGGCTCAGATGAACCGACTTGCGTGTTCCATTGACACGTCCCGTAACGTAAATCCCCCATGCGGAAAGATCGTCCGTTCGCCGTTCGTAACACGTCCGAAACTAATGCTCTCGATTTCGTTTGCAGGGTCGTCGAGGTGAATCCGGAAAACTCGTATAAAAACTGTTCTAATTCCAGGAAAATGTGAATCAACGTTACAACGAGTTACTCGACACCTACCAGCCCTACTCCTACTCTTCCTAATTTTCCACTACTTTGAACACTTTCCAAAGCACACGCATCAACCAATCACAGACAACTTCCTAAGACCACACCGAATCCTTTAAAAAATGAAACATTCTTTCGCCTTTCTATTGGCAACATTCGCGAAACGTTACAAGGAACGCAATTTGATAAAATCGACTTTACATACTTGATAAGCTGGCTTACGTCAGCCGAAAGCTTCTCGATTTTGTTGTCGGAGACATTGAGATAAGTCAGCCCCCTGAGCTCCAGTAATTCCCGCGGAATTTTCTTCAATTCGTTGCTCTCCAGATGAAGAACGTGAAGTTTGGGAAATCTGTTAACAAAAAATTACAATGAAATTCTTTTCGTGGACTTTGGATATCCGCAAATTACAATAACGCTAATAAATCATCCCTTTTGACCAGAGATCGAGACAAACACTTATCTTTCGTTTACTAAACAATCTTTTAAAAATGTACTCTCATGGAACAGTCACTTCAGAATCTGCATAATAAAATTTCGGCCTAAACAAGTTATTCTAGAACGTCTATTAAAAATGCTTCCACGAGAGAAACACGAACAAACTTTGAGCTATGAATCAACTACGTAAATATTGCAAATAAATAACAGTAATAGAGATTTATTATTCATTGAGTAGTATTTAGTATTTGTGACAACGGTTGAGAACCTTGTTAACGGTAATAATTGAATTAAAGTGTACAAGGAAGATGGATGAATATTAACTGAGAATTTTTTATGCAACTATTTTTGAGAAGCTTTCGAAGGTTTTTATTTCAAACAATTTAAGTACCTGTGTAAAAGTTCCAAATTGTTGTTGGCATTTGTAAGCTGATTTTGGCTTAATACCAGCTCCTCTATAGCGGGGAATGCTATAGCGCTTTCGGGAATTCTTGAGAGACCCCCATTACTAAGATCTAGCTTCTTCGGGTACGCCGACAATTGTATAGCCTGCAATAACGCGAAGAGGATTCATCAAAGTATGTAAAAACTGAGCTAATGGACTTTTTGAAAGAGTAGTTTGGTTAAAATTTCATATTATTTTTGATAAATAATACAGTTCCATTTAATTTTGTTTCCAGGCTCGGAGCTTAATTACCTCGAACTCCAGGGAGTCCGTATCGATGGTGTCTCTATCAAAGTCACGTTCCTCCATAATGGCAAGCAAATCCCCAAAGTATACCATTTTTCACGCACACTTATAGCGCGCTCGTGACCGTGATATCGTAGATGATTGCGTAACCACAAATTATTTTGCAGCGACGCTTTTCTCTGTCATTTTTTGGTTACTCTGTACACTGTAGCACCGCACTGAATCAGTCGACTGAGTTTTACGAAACTCGTGCACATTTTTTTTATCGAGGAGAACATTCCTCTCTGCGATGAACAGTCTATTTCAATCGTAAACTATAACTTGTAATTCGAATATTCGTCAACACAAAATCTAGGTAAAAATAATTTTAAAACGACGCTCGTTCAACCTTTGTTACGTAATGTTTATATCACTTCCAAGATTTACAAAATTTCTGATTGAAGCAGGAGTTGTAAGAGCAAATTAAAATTTGTTATAATTATGAGAACGGTAAGATAATAATACTTTAGAAAGTTCCACGTAGCGGGTAACTGCGACCATAAGTTTGCCAGTTTCATCGGCGATGTCGATACTCTTGAAAAGTTTAGTGAAATTGCAGAATAGCAGTTTGTAACTATGAATTACAGACAACCAATGATAAATGTAGTTCTCGCAGTTTGCTATGTACATTCCCTTGAAAATGAAGTTTTAGTCGAACAAGTATACCAAAGTTCCCGAGTCTTGTTTCGCTTAATATCGTCTGGTTAAATAAACTTCTGTCCATTCATCCACTCCTGCCCCTTCATTCAGTTTATACTAAATACTTGTATATCATTTGATAAGACAAATTTTTTCTATAATGTCTGGATAGAATTTTAGATTAAGTCTTTTAGATTAAGTTAAACTAGTCAATATTATTATTCTTCATGGCAGATTTTTTGTGAATTTAATCGGTTTTAGGTCTAAACGGATTAATATTGTACGAAGCCCTTATCCCGATACATTTCGGTGTGTCTTGTAATTCTGTTTGACCAGCGTACAACCGACAAAGGGGTCGGGGCTTTTCATTTAGTAATCGCGGATTTTTGAGAAGGCAGAGGGCAAATGTTCGCGTGTAACATGAATATTTCGGCAAACCGACATTTTACATCAGAGGGGACAACTGCACTATTGGCGGAACGTTCAGCATTTCTCGTGCGAACGACTCTCCGTAATCATTCCCAGCTCGGTCGTCAGTTGTCACACCGTTTTCTGGCCGAGGACACGCAAGTCTGCGAATTCCCGGCGGAGGTAGTCGCGCGAAAAAGCAACATGAGAAATGGCACACGTATCGGCTCGTTGACACGCGTCTGCCGCGCCGTGAAAACGAGACGAGACGAGACGAGAACGAGACAAAAGGACGTTCCCTGGTTAACAGGCGCGAAGACGAAGTCACACGGTTGCTATTTTCTTGGACATCAGTGAAAATTTTCAATATTGAAATTCTTGAAATCTTATCTTTCCTTAAAATAATTTCTTTTACTAACAGTACACGGTTCGGTCAATCGTTTTCGCGTGGAACAATTAAGCGGGCCAGAGGTTAATACACCGAACAGTATGAATAGTCCATTCAGCATCTTGATCCGATCGTTGGACCGTTTCGCATTCGACGAGCAAACTGCGGGTACGTTCGCCTATGTAAATAATAGCGTCGGATAACAATCTTTCGAACGAGCTGTCTGCGAAATTAGAGAGCTCCGAGGTCGGCGCAAGAAAGTGATTAAGGGAAACAACCCCTCGGCGCGCGCGCGCGCGCTATCCGCTGTAATTACAGTTATCTCCCTTCAGCTACGTATTACGGTTATTGTTGCCATTACTAATCAAATTAATGTAGCCCGTGCGCGTTCTTTGGGCCAAGCCGCGCCGTTTCGCGAATATTATGCAACGATAAAGTGCATTCGACCGGGGATTTTCGTTAAAGGAACCAGTCAGAAGTAACGGGAAGCCTCGACGTCTCTTCCTCTCTCTCCCTGGGCTCATAACCCGTTGCTTCTGACGTAACATTATCCGCAAGTATAAATAGATCGCTGCATGCATGCCGGCCAGGTAATTAGCGAACGCTAATTAAGGATACTTTAACGCGTCTGCGGAGATTCTCGTTTCGTGTATTCGAGTGGTTCGCATCGTTAGAAAAGATACCGCTTGCCGGCGGCGCGGCATGCGGCAGTTCAAACGACCCGCGCTTTTTACTCGAACTTCCCGTTTTACACAGACACCATCGCCCTAATTAATTTTTTAATTTCCCCCTTTGACCGTATTAATTCTCATAATTGGCAAATATTGAGTGTGCTTCAGAGAATTGTCCGGCAGACTCCTTTCATTATTTTCGTCTTTCAAGGAAATCTACGGGGCATTTCACAAATATCGATCGCCACGAATGTACGTAGCAAATTTCAATTTATCAGAATAGTTTTGAGTATTTATTGAAATACATAGGAGTTAAATTAAAATTGAATCCTTCCATTAATAATTTTAATGTAGCTACTAATTTTTATTATTTAACAAATAGAATTACAGCGATATCAAATGATTATACTGGTTAAATTTTGATCATTATTTTGAATATGTTATTTATTCATAACATGTACAAAGATATTGAGTTTCAAGATGAGTATCTTACTTTGAAGCACGTCATAAACCATATTGCGTGACAGGATATTTCGTCCTCTGATGAGAAAGGGTTAAATAACATGATAATAAGTAGATGCATATTCATATTTTTCATCAGAAAAATATGCACACTATATTATGATATTCTATTATATTATAGAAGTTCGTATTAAGAAAGAAATTAAATTTCTATTTCACTCCAATTTGTTGCAGTTCGGGGAGAAAGTTTTCATATTGAAAAAATTTGAATTTTATGTAAACGAGTGATAATAGAAGCCTGCGTGTAGCACGTACAGTTTAATTATAATTGTATTTATACGTTGCATTGATTACGGGTGTACAGTACACAACTCTTTCGCGAGTAAGAATATTCCATGACAGCCGAAATTTCACTGTAATAAACTGCGACATTCGTTTCCGAGAACAGGAAGCGGTACTCGCCAGTTTCTAGATATTATTCACAACTGTCGTCGATCCATCAAATCATTCATCACGTCTGTGTAACAGCGTAGACATGTTATTTATTTCTTCCTAATACGGGAGTGATGCAGTGCACGTCTGGAATATCCTGTCAATGCATTCAAAATTATTTGAAGATGAATTTCGCAGGAAACACGAGCACTTTCCATGTTCTTTGTCAACATGATTTGTCGACGGAATTAACGAAATTACAACTGTTCAAATATCGAAAATTATTCCTAAAATAAGACATTTAATTGCTTATTTTATCATTAATTATTTTTCCAGATTTCATAAACAGTTATTTTATTGTGCCCTGAATTGTTAACTTTTCTATATATATTATTCGCCCCGATTAAAGTTTGAAATAAAATGTATTTCTGAAACCGATGAATTATTTCCCTTAGTCGGTACAAATTAAAATTGCATTACGTTTTAATGGTTTCCTTTAATTTGATTTTAACTCGAGTGGAATTTAATCGAGAGATTTATTACAGTTTCGAGCAAACTATAAACGTCAAAAAACAATTTGTCAAGTATATGGACCGATATTCTTGCATACAAAGAAAATTAGAATCGAAACGTTTCAATAATCATTTCTTCGTTTTGACCGCGCTGATATTCACCGAGCGTCGTTGTTCGGTCAGTAACCGACTGTATTCAGCCATTATAAATTCCGCAGTAAAAATTCTTTTCAAGGAGCACATATTTCATCACTTGTAGCGATACGGTGTACCGTTAACAATACCTAAAGTTTCACTGCACTCGGCAACTGTGAAGAAAGCAATTAGTCCGGAGTGGAATTCTTTTCACGCGTGAACAGTAATTGTTCGAAACGAGACCCGCGGTTCGCTATCGTTCGAACCGTGTCGAACGTTCTGTTCGTTCTAGACGCCGCTCCGCGCCGTGAAATCGAACGCGAGCATTAACGAGCGCATTAAATCCGTTTTCCGTATACGTCTGCGCTTAACAGAATTTCGCAACTTTGACGGAACACCGTTCCCGGACAGCGTTTGTCGCCGCGAAAGCGTTCCACTTGGTGTTTCAGCGTCTTTGAAAGTGTCCGCGAACCGTCTCGAACATTTGCCGGATACAGAACATTATTCATGACTGGCGACGGGATCGTCACTGAGGAGCCGTCGAGTTTGTCGCGTGTCTTGCCTTGCCTTGCCTTGCCTTGCTTTGCCGGCACACAAACCGGAAGAACACGCTCAGCTGGCCACCATCGCGCAACCTGTTCGTGTGCCTGCTGCCATTTTCCTGGGCCAGAATCGTCTCGACGATTTTACCAGATGCGTGCTGGAGAACGGTACATTTAGTATTCCGTCACGTTTCTCTCTCTCTCTCTCTCTCTCTCTCTCTTTCTCTCTCTCGCTCTCTCTCTCTTCGATGACTTTTCGTCTGTTGGAGATGAAAAAATGGCACTCGAGATGCTGCGGAATGAAGAGATTTAGCCAATAATTTTCAATAATACCAGGCTACCGTTACATTTGTTAGAGTTTAAAATTCAGTGTTACATAGTGTAAAATAGTGCGTATTGGGTAAAATAATTATGGGTCGCCAGATGAAGACTTGTTCCCCCACTCTAATTTCTCCTTCTGCCGCGCGATTCCCCCACGCTTGCGCCACTGCCCGGTCACGTGACGCGTTTCCCCTCGATTCGTGCTCCCTCTCTTCATCTCGCGACCTTGGTTCCAGGGAGGGGAGGGGGGCGCGTTTTGGCCAGTGCTCCGAGCAATTTTCGCGATCCGGCTAAGAGACTCCTCTGATGACCAATTTCAAGATCAATTTCGCGCAATCCTATACCGTTAAAATCCGCGTGACTAACGGTCGGTTTCCACGCTTCTGTATTTCCGTCTCCGTTCCCCATCGCGAACGCGTAATCTACTCTTTCTCTTCATCGTTTAGAATCGTTCTGCGCGGATACAGTTCCGTTCGCGAAAAAATTACTGCGAATTGCGCGTTTAATATGCCACACCGAAAGAATTGCTTGCGAACCTCTTTTACTGCTCCACCATCTGTCCACCGTTTCCGCCCCTGCTACATAATGTACACGGCGAGTGGCCCGAGCAAAACAAAAATGGCCACCAGGTACCATCAAATTCCTGATTCAGTTAGCCCGCGAATGGCGGTTTCATGGTAATGGAGGAAGATTAGCGGTCATTCTGCACTCTCCTTTCTTGCTTCGTGGTTCGCCGGTGAATGAGATATTACCTTTTAGATGCCGAGCGCAATTTATACTACGTAATTTTATTAAGCACTCCGGGCTCTGCGGTTTCTTGCATGCTTCAAGAATTAAGAGGGTGTTTTCCTCTGGATGGGTAGAACATAGTTTCCTTTTTTATTGCATTTTCTTAGAATGTAACGTGACTCTAATAACTTGATTACCCACTGCGAGCGTATTTTCTCTTTGACTGTCACAGTTATAAATATCAAATTCACGTCGAACTAATTGCACTGAAAATATTTTTTCTATTAAGTAAAAGTTCGATGAACTACTTTTGTTTATAGGAGTTAACGGTGGGCCCCTCAACCGCAAAAAGAACATTTAAGATTTGGAGGTCATATCTTAAATCGCGCGTCTTTACGAGGAAACGATGGTTACAAATTGTTTACCGCAGGAACCGTCGTCGTGACAACATGTCCGAAACTTGAAGCCGGAGTTATGAAAGTTCGCAGTTGCGCGCGGGGTTTTTCCGTTTCGACTGTGAATTTCGCCGAATGTTTTGCGATGTCGCCGAGAGCCGGCCTGTACCGGGAATAACGGTCAGTGAATAAAGTTTAATTACTAAATAAAGTTTAAACTAGCTGAACCGGCACCCTAACGAAGTTGTGGCTGGCTAATTCGAGTCTTCTGTCGCTTAAAATGGACAACTTTGGAATCCGTTCTCTCGTCTTCCGACACTTCTGATGTAAAATCATTCTCGTAGCTTCCACGTAAATATTCATATAGCTCTACTAGTTCTACCAATACAATTGTTCTACTAATAAATAGAAAATCATTTCTATGCATTGGGTGCACAAATTAAAAATATTGACAATATTAGTAATTGGTAATATCGGCTATGAATTAATTTGTACACCTAATAAATTAATACAACGGTACAGCTCTTACCAAATAATTAGTGATATAACAGGGCCAGTGATATTTAAATTGTTAGTTAATTTTTTGTTAAATATGAAGATTTATATTACAACTAATTAGACAACGGAAAACATTTCATATGTTCAAAAATGCTGCACACTCCAATTAAATTTTAATTGCTTGCTCAATGCTGTGGACGCTGAATTAAAATGTGGTATAATTTTTAACAAAATTACAACGTATTTTCATTCTTTTTTATACTTGAATTTTTATTTTTTCCCTTAGTTTTTGCGTTTAAAATGTTATAAGGGACGGAAAATCACGTGTAAAAATCTGGACTCGACACGGATAGCGATCTGAAATAAATAAATTAAAGGTGTCAGTGGTACTTGTACTTATCTTCCGTGCTTTTTTCTCCTCGTTTTCGTCAAGTATTTATCACAGACGGTTTCTGCTCGTCCGTGCTATACAATAAACATCTTTCCTTCTCCCCCGTTGGCGCAGCATGTCCGACGTCCTTTTCTCGACCTAACGTATACCCTTTCGTTTCCCGCAGGTCGGATTAAAGCGGTTCAATCCGTTGAAAAATGTGAAAACTCTTGTTCGGTTTGTACCACAGGCGGACCTCTCGCGATTTTTTTTTTAATCCCCCTTCGACAGAATCAATGATTTGTAGTACGACTCGACAGGGGAAACTGTTGTTTATTCGACGAAATTATTTCGAGCATCCCCTCTCGAAGGTTTTTATCGGATAGCATTTCATTTAGGTGTAAATATGCAGAGAGACGAATGCGAAAGTCTGGAATTTCATAAAAATTCATCTCTCTTCGTGCCACGATTATTCTTATTAAATTATGTCTTTCATTCAGAGTTTTCATATATATTCGCAATAGCAATTTTTATTTTTCTACTAACTCTATAAAGAACGTAAAACTAAACTATAGGAATAGATTGGTTGAAAATTGATTGAAAAATGATCTCGCAAGAGTCGACTCGTAAAATTCACAAGTTCGCGCTAAAAAAATTTAATTACAGCATAAATATTAAAAGGTGTTTCTGGCGGAAAGCGAAGATAATATCCTCGACACCGAAGCCTGAATCGATAAGCTCTGTACGTTTTCATCGTCCCTAATAGAATTTCATAGAATTCACTGTTTCAAGGCTCGTAATTTCGTATTCTTTTTGAAAGAAAGTGTCAAAATCAAAAGACCTGCGAGCCTGTCGGAATAATGTGGCTGCTACACGGAGCCATGCAGATTGGAATGAATATTCATAATGAATAGTATGCAAATGTGCTACTTTTTTCGCCCGTATTTTCCGCCAGGTCCGAAAAATGTACCGGATGATTCACTAAAGTGCTGCAATTTACGTTTCATTTTTAGAATGCTCCTCGAGGTTATCAGGATCGCAGCGGTAGCCGCTAATTTTTTTTCATTCCTTTTTAAACACGTTCTTTCGTAGTCGTGAGATCAGGATTTATGCAATGTAATGCGCTCGCTAATTACCTCAGATGTTGATGCGATTTTTTACAGAGTTCTTTTTGAAGGGATTTCTTCGAAATCCTCGTCACCAAAAAAAGGTTATAATTAGACTATGGATTTTATTCGTTTATGAGAAAAATGAGTACGGCAAAACAGTAAAAGTAATTTAAAAATACTGTGTTACGTTCAACTCGATAAATTATTAAGAAATGAAACTAAATGTCTACGCAGCTCACGTACCTTGCCATTAATGCAGTCAATTCTTATTTTGCAGACAAACTTCCCGAGGTCGCTGAACGAACGATCGCCGATCGCTAGATCTCTTTGGAGCGGTGCTAAAATTCGTGTATAACCATCAAAGGACCTGGTGGCAGAATGTTTATCGGAATATTCGAATATCAGAGCGTGCTCGAAACGCGCGTATCAAATATCTGCGCGGCAAGCGGCAAGCGGCAAGCGGCAAGCGGCAAGCGGCAAGCGGCAAGCGGCAAGCGGCAAGTGAGCTTGCTTGCATACGTTCAAGGCGACAATCCTTTCACGAGGCGGCAACTCTTTCCATCCCCGTGCGAACCACTTCGATAAGACTTCTCGTCTGCTCCCAAACCCTCTTCGAATCCAAGTTCGCGTGCTATCCCCCAGGACACTTCCTATATTTTCGCGGGCGCTACTATATTTCTGGCTCGCTGTTCCTCCATCCTCCCTCCCCGCCGGTTTACTTACCCCCGTAAATTACCGGTGATATGCGAGATAGCGTTTCACGGCGAGGTCTTATCTCGCCGTTGCTGCTCAGAACTTTTTTCCTCTATACAAACCGTATTTTTTCGGAACTACTACTATCTCACGTAACGTTGTCGGGCATCCATTTGTCGGACGTGGCTGCCATGCCGGTTCGACGATCATTAGTAGACTGCGGATGTTCGCGAATTCCAAATTTTATTGGCACGTTTACATCAATTTAAAAGATCCTCCCGTAGCCTCGTCGTTAAGTGTACCAGTGCCTAACACCGATACTTTATTTTTTATTAAGCAATTCTCACTTCCGCGAGGAAATTATTCTGCAACATGGCAGTGAATTCCTAACGTTGAAACTTCGTTTTTTGGACATTTTCTCTTCAAAATCTACAGGACTATATGAAAAAGAGTTAAAAATTTCTAGGTTGCCAAGGCGAAGTTTAACCATTCTTCATATTATAGGACGAAAGAATAGTAGTAGTTTCGTTGGATATATGTATATTGTAATAAAAATGGTTAAAAATCTGAATAAATTGTTATTTTTATGAAGTACCGTGTGCACAGAATCGCTTCCAGTGCTTCGTAGATATAACGTATTCGACTAGAAATGCTGGTCCAGTTTTCCAATTAGGTTTGAAGCCCTAAAAGCGATTAAAAACGACCAATCGTTTCACGCCGTTTCTAAGCAATGCAATCTCGTATTTCCCGAAGCGATGTATGCGTGTTTCCCTGACTTCCGCGGACGAAGCATCTCGCCATAAACCAATCACTTGAAACTCGATCCGGCATTCAAATCTTCGACGCAATGCTTTTTACAACCGGCACGGCCTCGCGCGCGGCACGGCTCGTATTTTCCCTTTTCCCTTTCGATTTTTTCATCGCTCGAAACATATCGCATCTGACCGTTGTTTTATATTCTCCCGTTTGCATTTCATGCCGAGTGAAGCGTGTCGATCCAATCTACGGTTGTTCGAACAAGTACCAGAACAAGCAATACGCAACTACGTTGCGCCCGTTTATTACGGTCTCCGCGCGTTTTTCCTGCTGCCACCCGACACGCGCCGTCAAACCAAAACGAACCTCTGCCGGCAAGTGTGTTTTTATACTTTCTTCGACCGATAGGATCGCTGGAATCATTCAACTATTTTATGGAACGCCGAAACTGCGTTCCGCGAGAATACCACGAGACAAACTATGAAATAGTCACCGGTACGAGTTAACAACAAGAGCGAAAATACCGGTAAGAGTAACCGTGAAGATGGTTGAGAAAAAGTTGGCTTTTTCTCTAAGCGACCGGTTATTTAACATTTTTTACCGAAAGACAGGGTATCGCAGTGGGATGGAGCGATTTCCTCGCAATCTGTAGTCTGCGGCCCGTCGCGGCAAGATTTTCTACGAAGCTAAGACGAGTCTGCATCTCCATGCGCCGACGGGAATCCGGCGAAGAGCCCTCAAATCGATGAGCCGCGCGATGAATTATGAAACTCGTAATTCAGCCGAGGCTTTCCGGAACGTAAAAAGAGATCAACGCGATTCTCGCGACCACCGACACCGGGTCAATCGCTTCGATCAGGATCGGCTATAAATCTGAAAAGAAAATATGCTCCGCCTCGAAGCGGGCTGGGCGGTTTCAATTTGCTAGGGCACACCTTCACCGTGGAATTAGCAGAAACCAGGAATTAGTGTCGTGTCCGATTCGTGATCTCGAGAACGAAAATACATCCATTCTGGCTCTTTGTATGAACTTGATCATAAGTCTCCGTCAAGACATAGGAGCTAAATAAAAGTACATATAAATATCCAGTAAATACCATGATTATTATAAATATTATTAAATTTCGTTACGTTGAAGATTTGTATAATTTTAAAACTGACCATAATTTAACTTCGTGAATAGTAATTTCATGGAAATATCGGTTAACGTGTTACCTTAGTTTTTAGATCCCAAATAAGGAGGGGGAAATTATTCGAGACAGCTGTAACAGTTGAATCTGCAAAACATTGCAAGCTCGGGATCAAGCGTATTCTAACTCCAATGGGACGTGAGAAAGATGTGCTATGAAATTGCAGCAAACAGGGAATGCTTTTCTAAAAGTTCCACGAGCGAGAAAAAATATGTGGAACGTAAGTTGGGAAGAGTTAGAACTCTGCGGAGAATCGAAGAAAATTACACACGGAACATCAGACGAGATATACGGTCCGTCTTACTACATTATAATGTTGGAGAGCATGAATTTTCGTTACCGAATCAGAGAGTAAGAAGGAAATGCACAATAGATAACCAGCGTATTCTGTTTGTACATTTTTTGTAGTAGACATTTCTGTTAATATTTGAGAATTATTTTTTCTACCTTTGAGAGAAAAATATGATTATTGGAAATACCAATACGAATAGTTCAACTCGAACAGTTCAGTATAAATGTTTTTCAGATTTATCATCTTCAAAGAAATTTTAAATAATATGCGTCCTTTATTGTATATCTGCGTTTTAAAATGTGTGAAGATCACATTTTTCTAGTTGGTATTATGTTCAAATTCTGCAATAATCAATGTAGGTACAATAATTATTTTGTTTATACAACATTAATTTATTTCAATCTTTTCCTACAGATAGCTGTATTTACGACGCAACATCGGCAAAGTTCTTCTCGTTCTCTTCGCCAACTGTAGATGGCGCCAGCCGTCACAAGTTCTTAATCTACTTACAACACAGACGAGGTACAGGAGTAGACCAATTAGTCGAAATTAATATCACAGACGAGATGCAGAAGTACGCCAGTCATCTTATGCTGTTTCGTGTCGCACGATACGAAATACCGACTCTATCCAAATAGAATAACCACCAACTGGTGAGCTAGATCACAGCACACAGAACATAACTCATGAATCGGTAACACTAGTGAGAATTGTTATAAACATTAAACAACCAGAAGTAATAAATTTATCAATGATTACTATCAGGGCGATCGAGGTCTACCGAAATTAGTTGGGGTAGGGAGATTTGCGCATCGCTGCGCACCGCGTACCTGATCTCGGCGAGCGCGCACGGCGCTCAGTCAGTCGAGACGCGCACTCAGGAGGGAGCGGAAGTACTGCGGGACCAGAAGGGCGATGGTTACCTTGGAGTTGACCAAAGGTCCTCCTGAGCCGCCCTGGCCTATCCTGACCTCCCTGGTCTACCCTTGCATATCTTCGAGTTGACCAGAGATCCTCCAGAGTCGCACCGACCTTGGAGTTGACCAGAGGTCCTCCAGAGCTACCCCGGCCAACGGTTGCCTTTTCTTGTTTACCCTTGGCCCACCTTCACCTTCTTGGGAGCTCTTTTCAATTAAATCGTAACACACACTTTTTGTTTCGGAATACCTTTTCATTCAATGAACATCGTCAATTTGTTCTAGCGTTCTGATTTGAAAAACGATAAAGGTTCAACCGTTGTTATTAAAATCAACAACGTTCATTCGTAACGGTACCGATAATCTACAAGAGCACTAGTTATAATCCAAAATAACGGAAAATATCTCGAGCAACGCGTTCGCACCTCAAGTCGTTACGCTAATAAACGGAATTGGAGAGGAAATGCGGAATAAAAGTTTTCTCATTAACGAAACAACTGCGTCGGCGGTCTTAAGATCGTTGTGTAGCAATTACAAATGAAAATTTAAGCTTGACGTACACGCTAGGATGGACCACACGTGCAAAAGAACGCGTAACAAAGAATTTGTAAAAGTTTCGACGAAACACCGAGTACATGGCGGCGAGGGCGAGATTTCCCTTAATGAGCGCATCATTATCGTGCTCGTCCTTGCGCAACTTTTTCCACCCCTCGTTTTTCCCCCTGTAACAGTCTACGGGCACGCTGGTAAACCTTGGGAAACCAGGTGAAACGAGTTTAAGTATTTCTACGGGTTTTTCATTCGTTTTCGATAAACAAAGTGGTTTTTAACTCGTTTGCTTCGTCCCGTTTTAGATTTCTCATCGCATAAATTGAGATTCCTCCGAATATGAGAAACCAATTTGCGCCCTCGTTACTTGATGTTTATTCTCATTTGGCGCAAATATATTCACCAAATTTTCCTGTTGATAAACTGTTTTACAAATGTGCAGATCAGATAGAATTTTTTTCTTTCATGATCGCATTTGTTAATATTTTTAATAGGTGCATAAATTTATTATTTTATTTCTTTCTAAATATTAACGCGATAGTGCTAGTCTCTTATCCAAAAAAAAAAAAAAACATAAGAAACGTACGGAAATCCGACATAAATCGCGAACTATTCGGCCGCTTAGGAACGAAGCTCCGGCGGACACTTCGACGCGAACAAGGAAAGCGGGAAAATAGCTGGCGTGCCTATTGAATTATTCAAAGCATTCCAGTGACACAGAGGCCGCTACTATTTGTATCAGCGATCGCTGAATATTTAGCAATGAATTTATCCGAATCATGATCTCCTATTTCGGGCGAAGTCACGTCCGCGTAGGCCACAGTGGAAACGGGGCCGGCGCTCGATCAGGATCGCTGCCGGAACCGAAATCAATATCCTGGTAACGAATTCCCGTGACACATTGTGGTCCGTGATCGTGCGACGCGATCGTGAGAATACAAAGTCCTGTTTGCCGTGTTGCTGCAAGAAACGTCCAATCAACCGTGGTATCATCGTTATTCGATTAATTATCTCAGTTTTCATGCCAAGGGATTCACACTGATCTGAATTTTCTAAAAGGTGATTCCAAAAATCATAAGAAGTTGAAAGAGACAATATCATAACGCAATAATTACCGTGGGGAATGTTTGATTTGGAATAACCTTGATTTTTCTTGTTCGCGAAATAAACAAATCTGACAGGTTGAACCAACAATCGATGGTTGACCGAAAACTGTTCGCGTACACGGCGCGGCGCCCAGCGGGATATGGAAACGCAGAAACTACGAGCGTCCGCACCTCCTGTGTCATTGCATCATTAATTAATCGTATTCATTGCGTTCCACGCCGCGCTGGGAATTCGGGGGTGCGGTGCTAAAACCGAAGTCCATGTGTTCGGCCGCACTAAACTCGGACAGCTGTTAGCGACAAGCGTGGAAACTGTGTTCGAATTTTCAGAAAATTAATCTCGACGCTGATTATCTAGCACTGTGATAACGTATGGTGGCGTGCACGACCGAAGTAAAACACACAATTGCGGAGAATTTAAAACGGAACGAGGATCGATATATATATATATATATATATATTGTAGATTTCGCCCCGGTACAGTTGCGTTTACAATTATCGACAATCGGTCCGAATAATCCAGATTCTCGATCTAATATTCAATTTGCGAACAAACGTAAAAGCAGCCATACTTCAAATTTACCGAAGTAATTCAATCTCGTCGAGTAATCAACTCGTAATTATATCATGCAGGCGTACGATGGACGCTTGAATCGCTTAATTACATTAGTCTGTTACCCGATTTGACAATTTCCGATGAAATTAGATGAAATGCAATTGTGTAATATTTATGCATTTATGAGATATTTTTAAAATTCAAGGAATCGCGTGTCTTAATCAAAAATAATAATGTTTATGTTTCATTCTCATCGCGAGGAGTGTCGTAAGGCAACGAAACAAAATTTTTCTTTGTAAAAGTAACAAGGAGGAAGAAAAGATTTCTAGTCGGTGAGTCTCGTGTACCACGGAAACTACTATACGGTTAAGGTATAAGTTAGAATTTAGTATGGTGTAGCGGCATGCATTATTGAAAGCTCGCTAGCAACTTGGAACTTGAACGCCGATAAATATCCAAAAATGGTGGAATGCAATTTCCAGGTTGCCGCGCGACTGAAAACACAGTTTCATTTCATTCCTGCTGACCCGAGTCCTTCCTAGAACAGGACAGGACGGAAATTAGGGCAAAACTGAAAGACCGATTTTTTTTGCACCACGACACCTCGTTCAACGTCCGCACGCTCCGCGGCCGCAAGAACGTGATTCTCGCATAGATTCGTACGCGAGCACGCGTAAAAACCAGATTAAATATTTAGCGGCGTTCCCCGTTCCGGGATAGCCTGTCGAGATGCGCCGCGAGAACTGCAATTATGCAGTCGCGGAATTTTATCGCTTGGTTACAATGGGATATCACCGGCTGGTTGAAATGAATCTGACTCGGCATCACGATCAAATTGAATGCGATACGTGGGCTTACGCGGTACAAATAATTCATGTGAAACAATTTAGTTTAAACACCGTGCATAAATGATGCACGAAGCTGGGAAATTATTTTCTTTATTGCGCAAAGCGTTCTACAATTACCAGCATAATCGAAAGGAAAATTATTTATCGAAAAAATTAAAAGTTTAAGTAAAATGTTTTCTTATTCGAGTAACGTATACTTATGACAAACGAAAGTAGTTACATCTGCCTGCATGATCAATAAACACGCGAACACTACTATAGACTAAACGGTGATAAAAAATTACTGCCTACGAATTCGCTCGAAAGAAAAATTGCAATTACGCGGGTGCACTTCTGCAGTGAAAAAAGAAAAAGACAAAAATATAGAGAGGAATGCAGATCTCATTAAACCATACCACATTTTCTTCCATTTATTTTCCTCATTTTCACTTAAAAAGAGCTATAGCCTGTTCCAATTCCAAGGGATGCTGTGTACGTGTGATACACGTGTGCTCCACGCTACGCAGTAAACTATAAACGTTATTGTTAGTTTATGGAACGTAAAATTAGAAGTAAGATTCCTCGAACGCATAAAGCGAATTAACTTCGCTACGGACGTAGAATACCGTGTCTCTTACCAGTACACTGTGTAGAATAGTGCTCTTACTGACGCAGTGACTCATGAACTAAAAAAAGTAGTACCTTCATGCTGATTTAATTCGTACTGCTACACCGTCTGTGATTCAACGTTATTTTTAAATAATTCAAAATATTAAGATAAATTAAGATATAGTAAGATAAAACATTAAGAGAATTTAAAATATATTATTATGTTCTGTATTATTATATTTTAGTTTGCACAAAGAAATAATGCGAAACACATTATTCTGCACGAAGATCCTTCTTATAGTAATTCCTACCGCTACATGTTCCAGTGACAATGAAAAATTCGGGGGCCGACGAGAAACAATTTGGCTAATTCGGAACAATCGGAATTCTATATCGGCGGCGCAATTAAATGTAAAGGGAACCAGCGTCGATAACGATTCGCCAGGCCGATACTTATAAGCCCTTCGAATTCCGAAGTTGTTCGAAAAGATATAAAGTTCAAATGGCGATTTCAGTCGTAAATCTTCGATTGGATCGTCGAAGTCTGCGGCTCCCTGCGAAATTCACTGTAAATCGCGAAAGTTTCTTCTTAATCGCTGAAAGGCACTTCCGCGAAAGTTACTGCTTACAACTTCCTCCCTTGCACACCCATCCCGCCACACCCCTAAACCCGGTCCCGAAACGTTGCACACTCGACACCCTTAAAAGTCCTAACGTCTCCGAATCTCGGGTGTAATGCCAGCCATTAAATTTCCCGGGACACGAACTTGCTTAGAATTTTACACGCCCGGCAACTAGCTATCGGACCTTCACTATTCTTATTTTTATCGGCTACGAATCAAACTCTCAGATCTACAAGTGGCACATCAAACTATCATCCATAGAATTTTTCAGAAATAAAGTACGAACAAATGTTGAGTTCAGTTGTGACAAATATGTTCAAGGCTCGACGCGACAGGCAAAATATTTGTATTAAAATAAGGTTGCAATTGATTAATTATTGTGCGTGCCACGAATTCATATAAAAATGCGAAAAAGATATTTCTATGTTACCGAAGAATAGTTTGTCGGTAGTTCGGTAAACGTTTGACGTTAATTCGCTTCGGACTGACGTAATTGGTGTTTATAAGCTATAACGTGTACCACTGCGTCGATGCTTGAAACCATCAGAGTTGTTCAACGGTAGCAAACGGATAAATCCGCCCCCATAATTCATGTTACACCCGGCATCTAATATCGTTAATGTCGAACGGTTCGACGGGGCACCTGTGCTCGAATACTTCCGGAATGCAATGCATTTACATTTACCGACGACACACAATCCGCCGTTTTACCAGTTCCCTCGGTGCGTGTACTCGCAGTTTCATTTTGAACTGCTCGACAATGTTACTCGAATCAATTTTTCATATAACAGTAATAATTTCATGTGTTCTCCTGTGCCTGTTTAATTGTGCAAAATTAATTTTATCGTGTTGTTCGTTGACAAACTATTTCTGCCAACAGGATTTTTAAAATTGCAGACAACATGCTGGGCGGAAAAGTGCATGGTACGTTTAATCCATTATTCACGTTACGAATATTAACGTTATCACTCACCCGGGACGCAACGCGTTTTTAAAATTCTTTAAATTTTGATGGAACCAGTAGGCGACTAACTGTTGTTTATTCATCCCAGAAAATTCGCACGGTAAATTCAGGGTTGTTGCTTTTAGCAACTTGTGTACATACAAACCAGTAGTAAATTATAAATAAACAAAGAATTTTCGCGCATTTACGGCTTATTCGAATGGCTTTAAAAAAATATAAGGAATACAAAAATTTACATTAAACGAAACCAAATTTTACAAGACTGTATTGTTTCGCAGTGATCTTCATTTTGTTCAAAATAATCGTGTCATCGGGAATATTGTTATGAAAATTGTGCGCCGTACCTTTCGGGCGCGACGTAATAAAAAAAATGTCTACAGTACCGCAATAACTATATTTGCGCGAGTACAAAGAACTCCGGAATAATGTCTGTTTACACGCGAAGTATTACGTGCAATCGAATTTTCTTCGCAATTATATTTCCGTGGGGTAACCTTATTCGAAGGAACGTTCTCTCTTGTTGCGTGCATACGGTATCGAAGCAAGCAAGGATAAATTAATATCGTATGCAAAGCTGTTTATCAAGGAGACTATGAAACCGAGTATGTAAGATACTCGCGTGAGATAGGTAACCGCACGACTAAATTTGCCAACCGTGGATCACGGAAAAACAAAAAGTAGAAGTTGTAAACTTATCTACATTGTAGCAGAGTGGTACGTTGTAAAGCATTTTGCGTAAAACTGCTGAACAGTTTCAACAATCTATGTGGAACCCATTATTTTCCTAAACGAACCAGACTTCTTTTGACATGGAGAGTTGGTCTAGGCCTGTCACACGACATTTATAAAACTCTCGGTTCATTCGCATCATCATCATTTTACTTTCCATCCAGTTTTATTATTCTCTCAATTTTGCAACTTAATTTACTTTGTGAAATTCATATCGGGAAACGTGTATCATATTGAGAGATTATTTTCTTATTATTATACAGGGTGGGTCGGAAATCGTAGTAGAACAGGGGCAAGGGGTGATTCTACATGAGAAAAAAAGGCGCAAATATGGAATAAAATTGGTTCATCCGAAGCTTCGTTTTCGAGAAAAATCGATAGAAATCGACTGAGGCGTCTGATCGTGACCTACAGCACGCGAACCTTGCGGATCTTTAAACTCGATTTTCTCGAAAACAATCTTTTCTAGTTTCTCTGATAAATTGCGCTGTATATTAGTAAAGCGTAATAAAGAATTCGGATATTATCAGTTCGCATAATCAAGGTTCTAATGAATCAATCGATTGAACAAATACGCTCCGAACTATGTCATGTTTGGACTCATTTTAATAAGAAAAATGTCACAAATACAATGGTTTCATAAATAAGCAATAAAAGAAAGTTTTTTCATTGATTAATATTGTCTCACCAATATATCGAATCAAACATCAAACACATTAGTGTCTTGACGTTACCGTAATTCTACCAGAGCTGAAAGAATCTACCAGGATCTTTGTTTTAATTCCACTCGAAGAGGTTAAACGTATCTGCAAGAATTCCTTTGCTAGAAAGAAGATAATAATACGATGCAGGAGCCCGGACGCTAAAAGAGTCGTGTTACCAGTGAGTATTCCTGTTGGCCAGGAAAACAAAAGATTGATCGGCGCATCACGAACAACTAGCAGAGCTCCAGAGGACCAGAACCAATAACGCAGAACGCTCTCGCGTATTGCTCAACGGAGAATAAAAGGCATTTCCCGAGCGTTTCCTTATCTTTTCCTCGTCTGTCGCCAATACCGGCGTTCCCCTCCGCGTGATCTACATTTGGATATTAAAGTTTGTTCGTCGTGATTTCATATTCAGACTGTGCCTTTAGGCCAATGTTTGCATCATTCCGAATTCCTCCCGTCATTTCCCGCTCCGCCAGGATCCTGCCCCTGCTCGGCTCCTCTTATCCTTCGAATCAGCCGCATCAACTATCGCCTCTTCTCCTCTCAATCGTCGATCTTTTCGGCGTTATGGCTGGATTTACCCCCGCAGCATAGGAAATCTCCTTTCGATTTTCGACGTGTATTAAACGTCTTCGACTGCTCCTTTCACCGGATTACTCCTTCAGATCGCGTATTAAAAATCCCGAATTTATATCGAGCTTCATCATACGCTCCCACTCGTTGCTCTCAGATTCGTCTTTTTATGGTACTTATTTCATCGTCGTTCCATCTATTGGAATAAATTCAGTCGTTCATCAAACCGTTGATCTTTATTACGGGAGTAATTTTAAATCTTTTTTCAATTTGAACATTTCATTAAAATTTCTTTTTTAACTGCAACTTGGTCCTGATTTTTCAAATTAAAATTTTTTGAAAATAGCGATTTAGCCTTTTATGGCCTAAAATGCCATTTCTCTAAATAAATGATATTCATTTTTGTCGAAAATGCACCAAATCCGCAGGTTTATACATAATCGTTCTTTACGAACTATTTTTCTGGCATTACTTTTGAAAGTAGAAATTCGTCGAATAGCGTGGGACACTGGGTAGAATCGAGTGTTATACTTCACGCTTTAATCCGACCAATTTCCCGTAGTTTGCATATTTTTGCGAGCCACCATGCGTCGGAGGTGGTCACAATGGCCCCGCGATCTCATTCGAACGAAAACGTGCAATTTTCCAGTGGCGCAACAACGCGGTGCATAATCCAAACGCAATCAATTGCTCTATACACAACGCTCGCGATAACAGCTGGCGTTTCACCAAATCACCGGTTGCGTTTGCCGGACATCTCTCGTCCGATTGATACTTTGTCCACGGTTATTGCGATACGCGGATCGTGCCCAAGCAATTTCATGCTTTTGCGATCTGTTTTTCTCCGGACTTTTATGTCCACTAAATAATTTCATCGGCGGCCCGCGGAAATGACCGCGGGCTGGCATTATCCGACTGAAAAACGTCAACTACTTGCAATTACGTCTGCACCGCCGCGCCGACACACTGTTTATCTTCCCGTGTCTCATTTACCGTAGAATCCCGGATGTAATGCGCGTTCGCGTAAACTCTGGTTGATCCACTTTTCACGAGAATATTGTAAAACTCTTTATAGAGACGCACAAATCCGGAGAAAAAGATTTGCTCTTTCTGTGTACGTATGGAGTGCTATTGTTTGCTTCAACGAAAGTTATTTACCGTTCAATTACATGTTTTTTCCGTGAAAGTCATAATTATACCGTGGATCGCTATGCAAAATAAACATTTTTGGTATCAATTGCTCGACGAAAGGAATAAATTGAAATTTATTTTCACTGGTAATAATCGTAGAACAAAGAAAACTTTTTTTACATAATTCTGTAGATCTTGACGAGAAAATGCAACACTATCGATTTAATGGTAATCGCGAATCAGTAAAAAAAAAGTCGATGAATGGCGGCTGAAAGGAAGCGGCGACAAGGCGCGGAGAATCGGACAAATGGGAAGCGATAGAAGATAATTTAATTGAGCCAGTCAATCCCAGACAGACCAGTGAATCAGAAGGCTGTATCGCAAATGAGGGCAGGCACGTGCGTCCGCTGCGTTTTGATGCAACATAATCGAATCGTGGCGCCAATAACGGCGCCACAGCTCTTGCCTGTGTCGAGGCTAGCTGGCTAGGTGTTGCGGCCACTAATTCACCGTGATCAATTCGATTTACGCGTCTGCTCAACCGAAATTCTGTCATAATTATTAATGTCGGATAACCGCGATAAAACGGGAATATTAGAACTTGATAAACTATGCGGTCCTGCGATTTTGAAAAATTTGCCTCATCCGTCTTCTACAGTTTTTTTTTTTGATAACGAGGATATTGCAGCTTTTTTTTTTATAAAATAGAATAACCGTATAAAATATAAAATATAAGAGCTTTATTTCCTGGTTAAACGTATCCGTTATCTATCACTTGCACGAATTTTGGTGCCTCTCTGTTTTCGAGTAACGGATAATATTTCGCAGTGACAGTTTAAATATTGAATATTTGTCAGAGAATTAATTATATCCAGCTTGCTCGAATTTCGAAGCATCATTGAAACGACACGCCGTTATTGAACTTCGGCGGATATAACTTGTTTAAAATTGTTATAACAGTGTGACCGACCGTGAAAGGTAATTAAAGTCCAGAATGGCGACTTCGAAACCAATGTCGATACAAATTGTCTGCATTATCGGTGCGAAAGTTTCTCAAGATCTATTTGATATTCCAATTGGTTTGCAACTGTATTAATATTTCTGGGATGAAAATATGTGTTGTTGACATATATCGAAAATTCGCTGTAACTTTGTTCGCCGGTGAAGAAGAACGGGTCAAAGAAGAACCTCGGTTGCAAGGCAACTTCTAGAGTCTAGCTATGGAACGAATTCGTTTGCCTGCTGCAGGCTGCTCGTCTACAAACCTTTGGACACAAAGTTGCTGGTCCGTTTGACAAGCTTTACGCTTACAAACGTAAATATCGAATGCTAACAACCATGTCTATTTCGCCTGTCACCGAAGACTTCCGCCACCGCGGTGAATGCTATATTTTCCGTGCCCCCTCCCCCTAGCCCTGTTCTAATCATCGATCGGCCGCCGTTATTGCCCCGAAGTTCCTAGCTCTGGACGCGGAAACTACTCGTCGAGTTTCATGCCGCTAATATCGGGAAATATGAAATATTGAGCGGACGATGCCGATTGAATTCTAGAGCGTCCTGCTTATTGAACCCGCGGAGCTTCTTTATTCCCGGCAGGATCGACGTTCGGCGAGAATGCAGCCAGGAATCGACGGTATCCTTTTAAGGGATGCAAGACGGCAGCGGACCAGAGTTGGGTCAATGGTCTCCCGATACAGGAAGGATATAATCCCATAAGTCAGACCAGCGACCCGCGTTCAAACAAATATCGGTCTGGTGAATGAACGTCGCGGACCATCTCGGTAGCTATCGCGGTTCTCTAGGCTTCGCCTCTCTCCCCTCTCCCCCAAGGGAATAGATAACGATTTTCCATTGGGATCGATCTATCTGGCTCCGAGGTTCCTACCCTCGGCCAAGGTGACTTTATTAAATCTGGTCCGATGAAGTCTGGTTGCGTCTTGGGAATTGTGCACTTTAAAATCGACCGAACTATGTCCCGAAGATATCGCCGTGGTCGCCACGAACATTTCTCGTTCCGCAAAACGGAATAAACTGTCTATTGACAGGAATAAGCGTGCTTTAATTCTGCCTTTTAGTCGGATTGCCAATTTTTATCGATCCTCGTGTGTAGTTTTATTCAAACTGTATACGGTATTCTCTCCGTAATCGAAAAGATCTCTACCGTAACTGTCACCATTTTATCCCCACCACTGGGGGCCCCGTGGAACCAGTCAAGCGGTAAACACGCTCGACGTAGCATTGAAAAATTTATGAAGTATTAAAAACGTGAAGAGTCCACGATTTGTTGTTACGAAGTAACAACAGTTTAAAGCTCAATAATTTTTCAGTGAAAATCTAGCGTTGAATTTTAGTCGTGTCTGTACGCGTGAACTGTAGCGTAGCGTAATATTGAGTAGATTGGATCCCTGTATTCCATTGTTCGAGGTCTATCGCAAGTTAGCGTTTCTCTCTGAAACAACAGAGAGCCGAAGCAGAAGACGAAGGAACGGTTTGGAAAATTCTAGAGCAATATTGCAAGAGCCCGGTTCCTCATTTCGTCGTGATGAAGCTCTTAGCCTGCGCCAGGGAAGACAATCAAGCACCTTTCGAGAACCGGGAAACGAGGGCGAGATATTGAACAACCGGCGGAACGTAAGAGAAAGGGACGCAGGAACTTTTGGTACAGGGAAACCACGAGTGCGTCTTTATCCGCGGTTCATTAGCCCCTCGTATTTGCTGAGAAAACGTCGCACCCGGCCAACCCCTGCTGCTTCTGCGCGCAGAATTGCGCTCGTCGTGCCTTCAAATGGATTACGTGGATCGTTTAATCGTCTCGCTCTTGAAATATTACCACGGCTCAACTTTATTCCCATACTGCCTCAAACAAACATCTGATTAATTCTTGTCCATTGTTGACCTGCTTTCTTGCAATGGCTCTTCGACCAGTAGGACGCTCTGCTACCTAAACACAGTGTTTTAGGTCCAGTTTGTCAATTTGAAATGCAAAATAAATAATAATATATCGATACCTTTGTTACCGAGAGTTCAAAGGGTTTGAAAGGATTTCTTGCATAAAATCAAAACCAGTGACGTCAAATGAGTTTCGTGTTCCAACTACACGAGCAGAGAAAATCGCGCATTAAATTCGACCGACCATAAATATCGGCACCGAAATTCAATATTCATGTCAAAAACGTGTTATTGTGCATTTCCTGGGATATTAAGGGTGTCGCGTATCACGAGTTGCTGCAATCTGATCGGACTGTTAATTTATAACGTTATCCGCAACAACTCGTCCGTTTGCGCGATGAAACGGAGAGGAGAAAAACTGGATTTATACGGAGCTAAGCGAATCATTCTGCAGAGTAACACAACTCGGCCGTGTATACCTTTGGTTGAAAAGTAATCCAAGCAAGCCTCGTCGGATTTGTAGTTTTATGATAAACTATAAATTATCCAGCGTGCTTGGTCTCGTTCGGTCCCGACAACTCGACCAAAACACGCATTCCTGGTGACCGCGTCTTGCGTACTTACCGAATATTACAACCTGACGACCCTCCTCTAACCCCCCACTGTGTGGTTCATCCGGTTTCGCGGGATCGTAGGAACGCTCATTTCCAGGATGTCATGTAAAATTCAAACGGGCTTGCCACGAAGGATAAGGATCGCTCACTCTTTCAGGAGTTGCCAAGCCAACTTCCCGGGAATTGCTTTCAGTCGCGGAGGCTTAAAGTTTAAGTCGCCTGCGATTGTCCGGCAAACATTGAGTACTGCTTCTCGAAGATTGATTCCAACTCTGGGACCCTCGATGGAAGTCACTTTTGACTGGGGTTTACCTACTTTTTCATCTACTTCTCCTCTGTTCGAAGGCTCACCTGGAGCTCCGTGCTCGGTGCAACGATAGATCCAATTTTCCTCCGGATAATGAGCTCCCCTTTTCTTTAATCCGTTAATCAGCTGGTCTCTCTACCGTGGACGTACTTATCCACTTACAATTGTACGAACTCGAGGCAAAACGATCGACGTTCTTTCTTTTTCAATTTTCCTCCAACGATCATTTTAATAAGGTCTCCGAGCAAACAGTTATGCTCGTACAACCATGAATTTCTGTTACGACTTTCATTTTTTATAATTATATTCTGTTCTGTAATTATATTCTAAAAAATGGTGAGAGTTATTTGAATTGTCTCGGGTGAGTAAACAAACTCGGCGAGTTTGTTCCCCTTTGCTCGAAGATTTTTCTAAACTACTTGCACAACGACCAATTTTCGTTACCCGAGGCGGCAAGGGGAGCCCGGTATTCCCCGGGGGTAGCGAGCGTTAAAAATTAGATTGAAAATTAAATTGACCGTGGGTGAATAGATTTTCTTCGGAGAAAGGTGAGGCAGCGGTTTCTTTGTTATCGTGCTCTTAATTGAAATTGGCAACTCGTTTAATCCTCCCTCTTCGGCTGGCTAAATGCGTTCAGCTATTAAACCCTTCGTATTTTGGCCAAATAGCACCGCTTCTTTCGAAATTAGAATCGATAAGTGCCGTTGCTTAAACTACCTAATGGCCGCCGTTAAACATTTTATTAATTCACTGATTCGAATGGCGTACTTTGCTCGAATCATTATTTCAATGCCATTTCAAGAAAGTTTTTGTAAAATTCTCAATATAAATCTAATGTTTAACAAATTGTTCAAATTGTGATTAGCTGTATGGTTCGCCATTTACAGGGCCAATTAATTTTCTCAACACGATGAAAATCAAAACGAAGCAATATAGGGAATTAAATTTCCGGAAGGAGGACGTCCGTCCACTTAGAACTTTCCAGAGAATTACATCTGCCCTCGTAGCAGCGCGATAAATCTAATTTTCGTTTTTTCTTGCGAAAGAAGAAAGAAAGAGGGTTCCGTGTATTCCGAGCTGAAAACGAAGTTCCTATTGTATCTGGATTTGTTCCGACTTACCTGTTTAATCCAACTTTTCCACAGATCTCGGTCCCAAGGGTGGTGAAAGCCAAGGTATAAGTGTCTGGTTTCACGATGCTGACTATCCTCTTGTTGCCGAGTTTGATGACACTGCTGAGCGACCCTTGGAAATCCAGTGATACGCAGCACCAGTTTACCTAGCCGTGATGGCGCGTAACAGACCGCACCCCCGCCGCCCCCAAGTTCCATCCACTCCGGCCTCGAGTCTGGACAGGCTGAAATCAGAATGATTGATTCGAACCTGCGACCATGAACACTGTCCGACTCGTTTATTACGACGTTTACGAGTTGTTGCTCGCACCCTACCCTCGTAACACCGATCATTCGTCTGTATCATAAGTCTCCTTGGCGAGAGTCGCGTAAAACCCTTCTTACGAAACCCTTGTCCTACAATGGTCGAGTCGGGTCCAATGATTGTACGGGGTGGGGCGTTGATCGTAGTACAACCGGGGAAGGGATTTTACGTAGAACAAAATTAGGTACAACATTTTTTAATCCGAAGCTTTGTTTCCGAGAAAATCCAGATTGAAAATGCAGCGTGCTATCGGACAGTATCAATTTGAACAATTCGGTGGAAATATGAAATTTTGCAGAGGTTCGATCAAAAATCCTAGGCATCTTTCTCCGAATTACCTCGCCGTATTCCGGACCGTTGATTTTCCACGATCATCGTTCATTCCGGCTGCGAGTGGGTACGTATTAAGATTTACAGATCGTCTCGGCGGGATTCGCATTTCAATTCTTGCTGCGCCCGCAGTGCATGTTTATTCCAACGAGGATACCTTTGGGATGTCCCGCGATTCTATAATTCCGACGATCGTCACGGTGCCCCGCGGTGAAATAAATTCCGCTTTACATCGATGTTTCCACGAAAACTGTCGGGGAAATTCGATTACGCTGACAAGCGCCCGTTGTCGAACTGCGGCCTGTTAGCCGCCGCGTTCGCGTTCGCGTTCGCGTTCGCGTCGCCGTCGAATGAACGCGGCCGGATTTAAAACCCGGTCGTTGCTTCCACGAATATCAATGGACAGGTGGCACTCTCGTATAGTTCTGTGTTATTAGATGGTACGGCTGCAGCGGACCTGTCAGAGAGGAAAATTCGCCCGTTCTAGATCCACCGGAATTCACCTTTCGAGAGTTTGACAGTAACTGATCAACCGGCGTTGTTCGGCTATTCGGCTGTTCGGCTGTTCGGCTGTTCGGCTCAGAGGAATTTTTTTCGACAGCCGGTGGATGCAGCACCACCAACACGAAATAGAAGAATGTATTTGCTCAGCCGTACGAACGAGTGCATTAGCAGACATTATTGAATCGTCACGATTCTCTGTAGCTGCGTTTTTCAAACTTTTTCCCAATATACAGTGTGCCACCGAAAACATTTCAATTCGATGCGTGCTCGATATTGCATAGCGTATTCAAGCGTTCGATATTGCATAATATAACCACAGAAAATAAAGAATTTGTACGGTTAAAATCAACTAGCAAAATCAAATATACGTAGTCGACGATTAACCTCTGAACATGTTCCCGTTTTATTAATTATTTTCATTTTCGTTTGTAATCTCGACAAATTGTTGTGTCATTTAGTTGCCAGTTCACGCCTCGAAATCAAAATTGCAATATTCGCTAGTGTGAACTGCAAATGTACGGTGCAATAAATCCGGGAACGCAGTTTAATCAGAAGTGTGCACACTCGACATATATATTCATTATCATTTTCACATGTACCACAGAACAATATCGTATTTTACGTGCAACCCTTGTGGGACCTCCGAGTTCCGCGCGTTCGCCAGGGAGAAAATTAATAATTGTTTTGATTTGTTTGTACGAAAACAATTGCACGCTGAAGAGCACGTTCGTTTTCGCGAAACCATTTGGGGACAATTATTTTATAATTTTTCATAAAAAGCGTACACTGTCCGTTCCAGTTACAATTTCTGTTGTGTTATTTCAATTTGCACATTCTTTACATAAACGTAATATAATTCTCTCGCGTTAATAAAAGTACGTTTCAGTTTTTGATATTCACAAATACGCAAAGAAACACTTTTTGATTCTGAACGTGTGTTTTCTGGTTTTTCAATTAAAAAAAATTTTTTAATGCGATTTTCCCTAAAACAATCACCGACGTTACTTAATTTCGACATTGTTATCGTTAAAGTCAAAATGTTATTTCTCAGCCGCGCTCCGATTGGTCCGGGTTTTCCGTTAATAACTCCTCGACTAATCCGCGGAGAACATTTTCGCAAAGGGAAAAGTTACTTCGAATCACCTCAGGAATCATCCCTTTCAAGGAAGTACATTTTTGGGACACTCGTGTACGCCAATGTAAGTATGGAATCCGTGAGAAACAGTGCGTACAAAAGTCAAGAATGGGAAGTCTGTTAATTCATAAAACAGGAGACCTCAAAGAAAAACTGAAAGTTGGCGGAGAGAGTTTATTCGGAGGAAGCTGTTCGATTGATCGGTAACCTGAGCAAGGCGGCAAAGTGTAACAGGGAGTGGGAGGAGGAGGGCATACCGTGAATGCAGGCAATTAAAACTTTTCGAAAAGCTTGGCGGTACAGAGTTGGTCAACGCTTTGGCTCATTATTAAGCAATCTCGACAACTTTTCTCTCAGCGGTTTACCCAACGCGACGCGACGCGACGCGACGGCAGACGCAGTAGTCGATCAGCAAAATGAATTCGCGGAGAATCACTTGCCCTTTGGTCTTTGGTAAGGGTAGCGAACGATTTCAGGAGTGAAATAGTCGACGAAACGTTCGACCGGAGGAGAGTCTGTTCCATGCTTTGCTTCTTTTCATTTCAATGTGTATCCTTGTGCCTCAAACGGAAATCAGTTTACAATTATCCAAGAAAGTAGAACTGCCAACGAGAACATTTATACAATTTCAGAAATAAATTGCAAGTAAATAAGGTATGCTAGGGCACCCTGATATTGGCATAATTAGTTAAGCGTTTGGACAAACTTCGTATTTTAATCTGAACACAGAATTTACGAAAAAATAAAAAATACAATTTTCTTAACGAATAAGATTCGCAGAACTTCGCGGCACGCCTCGCATCGATCAGATGGTTAGAAAATTTCATTCTCCCGGGAGAATTCGATTACCATCGCATCCGCGACTTTGACCGAGGGAAAAAAGAAATGATTCTCACTCGGTTTGCAATTGCACAGCGTCCGATGAATATTTATATGGTTGTCCGAGTACTTTTTATATTTTGTTTTTCGGTGTTGCCGTGCTGTGCCGCGCAAAACAATACGACACTTTATAACGTTTCCATTGTATTTCGTATATTTAAAAGTAGGGCATTTTATACATCCTGCGTATCGCATATCATGTCCAGAATAAAGATGCAATATCTTGGAATTTTACGATGAGTAACAAAAGAGTTACGGTAAGAATTGTAAGATTTAACTAATGTTTATACAACGTGGGGCACTTAAAAGAGGTCACCCGAATAACTCGCTTTTCTTCTGCTTGCTCGGTAATCCAGTGAGGTGAAATTATGCGTGTTTCGTTCAGAAATTCGACGCGGTGTTTGGCAAAAAATGAAAGACATCAGAGTGTGCTATCGCTCTGTCCAGGAGTGTACTAAACATTTCTCATTGTAAACCGCAGTTCTCTGAGAGATGACTCGGTCTCCTGCATCGGAGAAAGTGGCGCGCGTGTAACAGGCGATAGTAAGCGTGTTTATCAGGCCATCGATCATCTCGATTTCCACGGGCAGGGCGGTAAAAATCGCTGGCAAGCCCCGGCGGGTATTCGGTGCCGGTAAAAGTTTTAGGTGGCCCGTAAACCGCATTAACTGCGCGGCGGTCAATTTAAAGCGGCCCGAGGGCCAGACGTATTCGCTCCTGTAGACAAAAAGATCGTTTCGATCCCCCACACCCTGGTCCCCGTCCCCGGAGTGTTTTCCGCTTAAACGGCTCGAATACCCCCTGTCATCGAAAAGTTTGATCCTCTAATGAGCGGCCCGCTTAAATTCATTTAACCGCGAGCAACGAATCCCACGTGATTTCCCGTCGACCGCCGCGGTCGACGAATTTAATGACCCGTAGAAACAGTTGATCGCCCGAAACCGACTAACTTCGTGTCGAGAACGCGCCGCTTGCGATTCGCTTGTTTTCGACGACGGGAATTCGCCGGATACGAGAGATTACGGATGTTTCGGTTACGCGCTTCAAAGAATCAGTTCAAAGAATAATTTTGTCCAACTGGCAGCTGGCATGTTCGAACCACTGCGCAGGCGAACGAATTAAAACATTTTCGAAAACTCGCATCCTAGAAATCGCAGAGTATGCTGTCGGGTCTCGGATGCCTGCTAAAATTTCGCATTGTCTTCCAGCCACTTGTAACTCGGGGGTAAACGGTGCTCGAAGCGAGTCCGGTAAAGTTAGCGTACAGTGGGAATCTCAAGTTCGTTAGCCCCTGCACCGGTGGCTCCTATCTTAAGCAGTTGACCGGCAAATATGAAGTAATTATTAGTTGTAAACCGTCCGCGAGTATACCATTGTCGCTCATCGTATATCCAGCGCGACCAGCTCGGTGGTAACCTCTGAAGAGTAGCTAATGGTAAACAGGAAGAGTTTCATTAGCCGTGTGCTAGCAAAGGACTCAATCCGGGGATGGATTCTCGCCGCAGGTAGCTGTACCGTAGCTCGCGCTAAACTCAGCTTTTCCGCGGTATCGCGTCATTTAAAGGAGGACACGCTTTGACGGCTGCTTCTTCAGGGATCGAGGCTTGATTAAACCGAAGATAGCTGCCGGTAACAGGTGTTCGCCACCGGCGAGCAGGAGGCTGAATCAACAGCAAACAGCCTCCACGGGATGATCCCGTCTCTGTTCGGCGACTTTACCGCCGCCACTTTCGGCGAACTTATTTGCTTTCTGGCTTTCACGGCCGCAACACTGGATGAAAGGGGATTCTTGAATCCCGCCCGGTGATTTACCGGCGCACTGCGGTTCCTCCTGCATAATTAGAAGACCACCGAGTCGATCTTCATATTCGATAGGAACATTTGCTCTTTGCTTCATCTCTCTTTGGCTTCGGCTTTCGCCCGTGTCTTCGCCTCTCTTGTCCAGACCAAGCGAGCGTAAAAGCTTCTTTCGTATACGTTCTTACCGCTCTCATGTTTTCTTGGTCCATACGAAACAAAATTTGTTACGATGCTCACCGAACTCGTGAAAAAATGATAGGTTTATTTGTACCAAAGTTTCCAAAGTTCCACGATTTCACCCTGTATAGCGTTCCTAAAATGACACGACTCGTATTGTTAACGAAGAAGACATCTTGCGATAGACCCCGGCATACTTCTCGATCGCATCAAAGTGATATTTACAGAGGTATCTCGCGCTTCTTCGTTCGGTCGAAGCCATTTATCGGCTTGTATCGGCCCGCAAACGGCACCTATACTGGCTTCGAATCCATAGAGACGTCCAATGATTCCGACATTTTTATCAAATGACAACGAACCTGAACGTCGCTTTGCCGCACGTGACCGGACTAAAATCACCGAGTTTTCGTTTGTCTGGGATCGTCGGATATTTTCCGGACTAGAAATGGCACACGATCGGATGGAAAACACAGAAGTTATAGCTTCTTCCCTCTCACGAAGATTCTTCGACCGATCAAAACCGTTTTATCCTTTCGGTTCGTTTTTGCTCGCTCGATAAACGAACAGTCTCTCGACGCACACGGATATCCCTCTCTTTCTCTGTTTTCCTGTGACATCTTCGTCCCCGTTGGCTCGTCCGTTCCGAAAACGGTATCCCGTGCATCGACGGTTCGTTTGTTTTAATCTTGTTTTTCTTTTTCATTTTGAGCGCAGCCGAGCATACACGGAATACCGTCGATCGATTAATTCGGAACAAGACATTCCGTTTTTCGACAGTTTCGCTCGACGAGCGGCGCACTGTTTTTTTCAGAATGCAATTTACAACCGATTGGCCGTCCCCGTTCCCGTCACGAACGGCTCGGTGCAAATATACGTGATTAGTTTCCGTCGATCTCTGACAGGTTATTAGCCTGCCGTTGATCCCCGATTCATTCTTTATTAAAACCCTTTGGCATCCAATCCAACCATTTCACCCCGTATAATTTCATCCGTTTACCGTTTTTGCATAAATTTTTATTTTTGCGGGTGTCACATTTCGGATATTTATATTTTTCCTATTTTTAAATCGATTTAAAATTTGTTGAATTACCATGCGACTGTCTTCGCAGCTACAATCGTTGAAATTGCTTTGTCCTTAATTTTGTGAAGTGTCCATTAAATATCGATTTGTGTTACATTATCGTAGAAAATAAATCATTCGGTATCGTAACACTGTAACGTTTATACGTGTCGAAACACGTAGATTCGATAGATATGAAAAATGGAAAATCTTTCAGTGCCGCATTACCGTCAACGTTCATCGAAACAAGTAGTAATACCTCGCGATAGTCAGACGCACGAGTCATCCTTGCCGTAAAATTTTCGTTGATGCGTAAACAACGATAATTGCGTTTTGTTCTGATAAACGAATGACAGCTGTCACACATCTGTTATAAAATACCGATAGAAATAGCGTTGCTTGATCGATCCTTTCGAGTATCGTCTATTCGCATAATTTCGCGTGGCAGCGAAGAAACGTTTAAAAGGAAAAGTGTGTTTGCGAGCCCGTTCTAGAAAAGAAAAGTGTGCGCGAATGTGTTGACCACATTTTGAGATCGAGTTAAACGGTTCAGCTGTTTCAAGCCTTAATTGCACGTCAGGACGATAAATTTCAACGTTAAAAGAAATCCTAGATCCGGAGCACGCACTGGTGATGGTGACAGGACCGTTCCTCGAGAAGGATAAAGGACAGGACGCGGATAAATCATGGTGTTTCGTGGCGAGAGACGGAGGGGGTCGGGGGCCAAGCCGGAGGTTGTACGGGGATCAACCTATAGATGTTTTCGTTTCGTCCTGGACTGACACGCTTTTATCTTCCGCAAGGACTTCCAAGATCTCGAGGATATTCCCGCAAACTGTTCAAACACGGTAATTCTATAAGAAGTGTCAACGACTTAGAAACGATTTATACTCCCGGCCATTCTACACAAGTTAACGAACGTTGGACAGCGCTTAACGTAACACGATAGCATCTTGTCGAACAATCGAAGCGAAATTCCAGCAAAGAATTCAGTGGAATGAACAAGTATTACAAAATAAAGGAAATGAAAACAATTCGACGAAGACAGGCACTAAAAAATGTTATAAACAATTCCAGTATGAGGTGGTCGGTACTGCAGAAGTTGTTTTCTCCTCTCGCCCGCTTTTAAACTCACGTTTGTTGTTAATAAATATCAATATTCCCAACCGGAAGGTAGTCAATCCCTTGTCAGCTTTTTTCCCCGGGTAACTTTACCGAGCCGCAAGTTCCGCGGCAGAGCAACCGAGCAGCATACGCAAACAAGTATTCCCTCTTCCCGATCATAAATAAACAAAGACGAAAAAGTTGGTTCGATGGCCGCAAGAACTGACAGCATGCTGAACTACGGAACACGGATCCACCATTCGGTTTCCACCCCACCGGAGTTGGGTTGAGGGAGGGGGACGGGGACGGGACGAAGGTTTTCATTCCCAACGACAGCTTCTTATCTAACGCGATTCAAGTCGGTACGCTCGCGATTGTATCCGCGGCAAAGAAATCCAATTTAAAGTTCACTTATCAGTCACGGGAGTTACATGTATCGGTAATGTTCCTCCCCGTTCGACGAGTGGCTGCCGTCCAACAATTGATCGGCCGATGGAACTTCTTCTTATTCTTCTTCCCGGCCAGAAGATACATCAAAGTTGAAGATAAATCGCGTGCGGCTCGATAACGAACAGTCGGAGAGAAAGATGTTCTCCATCGGCGATACACTTCCAGCCGTGGCCGCGTTTCTATCGATTTTTCAAAAGACTGCCCCCCTATGAATGGGGATATGCTATTTATTTCGAAAGCGGCCGGGCTTATCGATGTTCATTGTAATCGTTGTAGAAGCGGTTTCGTTTCGAATAAGGTAATAACTACACTAAGGAGCTCTATGCAAAATGAGATTTATTTGTATCAGCTGTTGGACGGAGGAACCAAATAAGAGCTCATTTTTCTTTTATTTTTTCGCCGCTAGAGTATACAGTTTTCTTTCGATATATCGGCTAGAAAAACTAGAGAAGCTTCTCGTTTGTAAAAGCAACGATGAAATATTATTAGGCTCTGAATTATTCGCTCTTTGAACTGCATAAGCTTTCACATGTTTGTCTTTGTATGCAACGAGAAAGCCTGGAACCGTACTAATGGATTTCTTTCAATTTCCCCGATTACTGTTCCCCGGTTTGTTTTTCTGTGAAACGAAGATGCGGCCCTAGCTGTTCTCGCGGGAAGCTGAAAGTATAAAAGTCGTGGAGAGTTGGAATGAGGAAGCAATCGAAGGAAGTAGAGTCGATGGGTAGAAAGAATGAGATTTATAACAGAGAACTATCTAGAAACGAGTTTATGGAAGTTTCAACCGTTAGATGAAAATGACAAAGTTACACTACGATTTCGAGGGTACGCGCCGACAAAGAAATACTAATAACAGTTCTTCGCGACGGGTATACTCGTCAAAAACAGCTAACCGGTTATTTCGTTTATCTAAAAACTGAGAAAAAGACGTATATAATTTTATATACAATAGATCCCTGTATAAAGCGATCAGAAAACTGTTTACAAAAACTGCATACACGTATTTTATGTCGAAGTAATGCCTTGTGCGTTTACTACCCCATAAAATAGAGTCTACCGTAGCCTACTGTATTTTAAAAAAATCCTACGCGCCCGGTACGTGGGAACCTCCCCCTCCATATTTTATGGTCCGTGGCGTAACGCTCGAACAAATCCTATTTTTCGATCTTTACCGGGATGATATACGTTTCAATGATTGCGACCTGAAGAAACCTGGTCAGGCAGAGAGATAAAGCTGGCCGACGTTCCTCGTTCGTTCCTTTTTTTCTTGTTACTCGTTCGACAGGCCTTAGGCTCTATTCTTGCCGAACTGTTTCTTGCCTTCGGGTGAAGGACGCGAGGATTGGCAGAATCTCGAGTAGAACGCTTACCCGGATAAAGGAAGAGCCTGGATCCGATGACAGCCAAGGGTCGCCTCTTCCACTGGGGAAAAACCAACCCCTTCAAGACGAGCGCGTACCCGCAACGACTGTATCCCGCCAGATCTGGCAATGGCGATGCGGGTCCTGCAACAAAAAGATAAAGAAGTGAAGAACTGCGGTTCTAATCAACGCGGAGGAAACCACCGCCACCGTCGTTCCCACAAAATCGAACATCCTGACTCGCGGTGAAAAGGAAACCGACACAATTCCTCGCGTTTGCAATTTTTTCCCTCTTTTTTTTTTACATCACTTTATACGGGTTTGTAACGTGTCCCGTTCGCTTTTACACGGCTTTTTAACAAAGTTTATTCACCTTTACGCGGTCCTTTTTAACATGTTTTATTCACTTTTGCACGGCTTTTTACCTTTTCCACCCGACCTTTTTCCTGTTTGTGCGCCGACAGGGACGAGGGGCTTAAAACACGTTTTTATTCGTTTCTATGCGATTTTTGATGACTGAAGTATTAATTTTTTAAAAAAATATTTCCACGATTGTCCTTAACGCATTATCTTCTCTTTCATTTGTTTAGCGATAAAATGTTGTATTTTATATGTAACATTTTTTTTTTCTTTGACCTCGGACGAGTAGTTTTTCGTAAAAACGACGACTGGAATGAAATGGAACGAAAATACTAATAAGTATTGCATATGTAAATAAAATATAACATGCTGCAGTCTACTTATAGATTAACCGGTTACGATTCAGATATTGTGTCGAAATATTTAAACGCTTTAAATCAGGTGACATGTGCGTTGCACTCTAACGCGGTGCAGCCGTTGTCATATTCGGTTATTCACGACTGGTTCCGCTGATATTCGCTTGCGTTTATTGATGCATCTCTGTCGCGCGAAACGAGTGAAGCCACGGCACTGCTTTCTGTGCAGCGACGCTTGATTTCGTTTGGAAAACCAGTATCGTAGATGTTTGGCACGTACGCTTAGAGCGGTAATTTTCGTGAAATTATTGTTTTATTTCAGAGCCGATGGTAATATATTTGGTACATTTAATTAACGTACGTATCATTATTTCTTGTATTAAGTCGTTGCATATGAAATATTCGATTCATAGCAGTAACCTTCTCTAAATCTTTTATTATTATTATATTATATTTAAAACCGATTATGCTTCAAATGGGACGTGCAGAAATTACGTAAAGATTTTTACTACAATATTATAGTTATAATATAGGTACTAAAAACAAAGAAATAACTATATTTTATCTTAGTAAATACTAAACAGCACTTTGAATTCTACTGCGCAAGTGTTTTTATTATTGATCGTAAAGAATGATGCTTTCGGTAACTTTGAAACATAAAGTACTTTATTGTCAAACTATAGACAGGAGTCTTAAATTCAAAATGAAGTTTTCTTCGTGTATCCATATGCATTATGTACCCAGTCGCTCAAAAGTTTCGAGCACCATTTACCATTAAGGCGAATGAATCTTGTTCTTAATTAGCTACTGTACTTGTTTTATTCAAAATAGTACACACCGAGGAAAACTTACGTACATCCTGGGTTAAAGTTATAATTACGCTGTAAATGGCTTTTAGGAGGAAAGTTTTTTTAAAGGCTGTAAACTTACAAATACCTGTTTACATAGTTAACATCAAAGTTCCACCTTGTAGACAGGGAAACTTGGATATTAATTTTTAACGTTACCTTTAAATTGGAAATAAAAACACGGAATAATTACTTGATTAATATTGACTTTCATTTGATTAAATCGTGTTTCTGTGCAAACATTATTAGAAGATGAAGGACTTTGTGGATTTATGTTACCTGTGGACATATGTACCAGAACGAAGTACAAACTTTCACAAAGATTGACAAGCTGTTCATTATGCATACTAATCAATCATCCACTGTTCCCCAACAAGATGGTAATACAGTTTACACATTCGGTGTATCATCTGGCTCGTATGCTTTAAGTAATGTCGGCTGTTAGAGGACAATGATGAATATTAATGAGAGTCTTCTTCTTAAGCTGACACTCGGGTTTGCAGAAACAATAAATTATTCCCTGCTGCATCGAACATACCAATAATAAACCCTGTCTTCAGATTAAACAGTTTCACTCCAATGCTGCTACAAATAAATACAGTCAGGGTTTAAAACATTTAATCGAAAAAGTATTTGATCACTAAATTTCCCATTCTCTAAATTTCGTAAAAATTCGTGCAAAATTTTCCTGGGAAAAAATTAACGATGATTTGAGAGAATAGAGGGTTCAAGCTTTAAAACGAGTCCAAAATTGTTATATTATTTTCTTTCAATGAAATAATTGCTGTTTGAACGTCCACAATTTTTCGATGGGAAATTCAGCGTTGAATTACTTTTTGGATCCAATCTATGTTCTTTGCATAGGTAGCGGTAAAAAGTAACAGCGACACGTTGAAATTGACATGAAAGTCCATTATTAATAATGAAAAATGACTGAAGTTGTGTTACAATGAAAAACAAGTTTGTGCAATTTTTCATGTGTTGTAATTTGAATATAAAATTCCACGTAAAAAATGTTCGATATTCCCCGACCGAGTCACGACAGAGCGTTTGTCCAATCGATTTGTTGGTATTTCGAAAAGGTTGTCGGCAAGATTGAAAAATAGAATCTGAAATCCCGCGCGAAGTTCCCGGGAAGAAGTTGCCGGAACAGATTTCAAATTCATGAAATTGTAATTTCCCACTGTACGCCCCGTGGCGCGAAATATTATGTGCGTGGAATTTAGTAACTTTGGGAAATACAGAGAACCTGGAAAATCAAGGGAGGAACCGATTTTATGAAAGCCGGGATACTCTCGGGCGCAATGGAAATTCTTGCGAAAAATATCAAAGGGACGGCGCAATAACCGGGCGGATTTATTAAATTTCCCTTATTATACATGCATTAGAAACCAAAATTCCAAGATCGTGCTTTCGTTCTCTCGGGGAAACTGGAGGCGTTGAACGTTTCTAGACCTGACTTGTCACCAACGATATTCTTTATCCGTTACGAATGAACGTTTGCATTAATGTATTTCTGCGTTGGTATTCACCTCCGATATTACCGAAATGCGCCGTTAAATAACACTTCATGGTGTAAAGCATGCAAATCATCCCCCAGAGACTCTTCGTAGGCTACGTTCGCTTCACGTCATCATGTATATTTCATGGATGCGCGTGAACGTTGATATCGTTCACGAACAATTTCCGATCGTTCCACTTTTTTCAATGAACCTTTTCTTCCGTTGTATTTTCCCATTTACCGACTCTATTCCATGTATATTAAACCTGAAATTACGATACGCGCGTCGTAGACACTTCTATGCATTGTCGCCTCTAACATCAAATATTTTACGGTGGAAACTATGCTTTTCAGCACCTTAATCATACGTGTAAGGTATTTCCATTGACGCGAATAGACGGCGAATTGTAATTGATAAAATAACATTTTCTTTATTGAAAATTTTAGTAAGTTAAATAATATTGAGCAGGAAAGTAGCTTATAAACTAAAGTGTTATGTCATTGCTGCTTCAACGCGTGACAGACCAATAGCTAATTAGTACTTTAGAGATGACATTCTGGTAATCCAACTTTCCGCGCGTCAGTGGAGAAACGTCGAATCGTGAATGCGGACGTGTAATCAGATTCCTCTAATTTTCACCGAATCGTCTAGCGGAGACCTTTTACCGGTGCAGGTAATTATGCGTTATGCTTGGATCTTATTACACGGTTGCTATGCTTTTAATAGCTTACCAACCAGCCGCGCACCCGCCACCTACACCAGGTTAATTGCGTTAGTTGAGCACTTCGTCATCTCTCACTTCATTCGTCATCTTACCGCCGAGGACTGCAACTTCGTTTCTATATATAGGGTGGACGATGGAAATTGGACCACGTAAATAGAGTACCGCCATTAAGTGCTTGAACACAAGCTGGAATTTGGTCGCGAGTGATTTATCGCTACTATAATACGATTGGTGTAAAGAGGAATTAGCACTCCCAACGGTGCCAGGCTTATTAACACGGTCACTGCCATACTAATGCCTATAAATGTCTCCTATAATCAAAACAATTTTAATTTAATTTAAATTTTAGGAGTAGAAAGATCAAAATATGTATGGGTTCTAGCTCAATGGAAGTTATAAAAGAGAAGAATTTTCGACATGGTTCCTATTTGCAATTCGCGTGGGAAATTTTTGTTTTTCACGAAGATCCGTAGTGATAATGAAAGGAGGGGGGAGGGGGGGCTGCTTATAACGGTACACGTCCTCGTCTTCAGAAGTTTGGCGAGAGGTCGATTAAACCGGGTGAGATATATGACAAGGAAAATTTCCGGGTCGGGAACGCACCGAGGATGTTTACCGGTCGTTACTTGAACCGATTAAGGGTCCTGCGAAATTTTGCACGACGTAGGAGCTCGCAAGCACGTTGAACGTAATTTTAGAAATGGACGAAGTATCGTTTGCGTCAGGGCGCGTTAGTTCTGTTCCAACTTCGGCGTCGAGTTCCATTTGTCATTATACTAAACTTCCCGCCCGGCAACTTTCGGCTTTCGGTCTGCGAGCCCCGAAATTTCCTTGTATCAGAGGCCCGGCGCACCTAGGAACGCGCTAGTTTGCGCTACCCGTTCGCTAAATATTTATGTACCTCGTTGACTATTTAAATCAGCCAGCGCAAAGCGGTGTCCATCATCGCTCGATCAACGTCTCATCTATCTTAAAACAACGACCACGTTTCTTCGGAATCTCGGTTGTGAAATGTATATGTAAATTTACACGTTGTCGATACAATATCTGTGAACGTCACGTTATACTTCACAGGTCGCCTTAAGTTTGTATAAGTGATTGGTAATTAGGTACATGAATAATATATCTGCATTATCGCTGATTCCGAGCTTCTGAACGCCGATTAAAACTTGGCGAAATTAGCAACCGTTTTATTATACACGTCGTCACCGTCAAGATGGCATCAATTACAAGTTTAAATTCGGTGTACCGCCTGCCATTGGAAGCGCTAATCGAATCGCGATTCCAACTTTTTTATTAGATAGTCAAGTCCTCGTGAAACGTTCATTCGAAAATACCGGCTCGGATTCGTTCGCAAAGCTTCCGTTCGACCCCTCTCCAAATGTTCCTTTTGAAAATACTCGTCCTGCTAAAAAATTGCAGACCGCTCGCTTGAAAAATGTCCTCGTGTATTCGTAAACTATCGATTAATTTGCCAATTTAACCTTTAGCGGAGTGGCCCAAAGTAGACAATTAATTAAGGTGCACGTATAATTTTTAAGATCCTCAATATTTGCAATACCATTCGCGGCCAGGAATCAAATGTTGAGCCACAACTTTTATTTATAAATTCACGTAATTTAGCAACGAAAAAGGTACGAGCTCTGAGACTTTTTAAACGTTTTATCAATTTTTCAAATCTCGCTGCATGAAATTTAATGTTGGTGAAATGATCGTTCAATCGTCCAAAGATTTCTTTTATTCTTTCCTCTAGCCGGAGTGGAGGAAATTCAAACCGTATTCTAATTAACAACCTTTCATATCTGTTTTTAAGCGTATGCCAGATTTTTTCGATCGAACCATTTGGTGGTGGGTCCCATTCTACGAATACGAACTTGATATTCCTCAGCGATCGAAACGAACGTATCGGATCCAATAATCCCGAGACCGGGGATTAAGAGCGTAAGTCAGGTAACAGAAGTTTTTAACAGCCTGGTTTGAAGTTTCAGAAATATTACTGGAATACCTTTCACGCTGCATCATTACTTGCAAAATCGATTTTAAGTTTTCAGAAGTTAACGCATGGTCCCGCTGTAACTTCTGCGGTGGTGGGAATTACTTCTAATTTGAATGAGACAGTCGAAGTGTAAAGTAGTTTCGGACAAGTTAGAGTTTTAACATTTAGTTTCGCGGAATATTCAAATTTCGATGCGCTTGTTTTATCTGACGGAACTTTCTTTTTTCGAATATGATCGCTAGACATTGTATACACAAAAATTAAAAAAAGTTATCGTCTTTTTACGAGACGAAGTTGATTGTTCGAAAGTGTTGATCTTCCTTCAAAGAAGAAGAAAATTGGTGTAATAGCTTGTTTGAGGCTTCCAGCAGTTCCAAGAAGTCCTGCCTCGTATCTTAATTAAACTTTTCCGTTCGCACTTACACAGCTTCCGGACCGTTATCTCCCACTGCAATAAAGCTTGCCACGAAAAAAAAAAAAAACAGGAACTACCTATCGTAATAAAAATCAAAACTCTCAAACGGCAATGACAGAAAGATCCAAGATCTAATTTATACGTGGCAGACCTTGGCCCATAATTCACCCAATGACTTATTTCGGCCGTTATAACCGCGAATTGCCGAGATAAGTAACACGTTACGATAATCCGGTTAGCTGGAGGGTAACCGTCGAATTCCCCGGCGTGAATAAAACAACTATCAATTTCATTCGGCGAGAGCGGGCTCGTTGTCGTCAGTTTTCGAAATTTAATGGCGCGTTCGCGTGCGCCTTCGCCCGTTTCAGAAATACGAAACGCGGCGAGGCGCCGCGGCCCAGTTCACGCGTGCCACCGGTAATTATAACGTTATTGCCGCTATTAATGAGCAATTTCAGGGCTTCTGTGCCGTCGCGCAAAGCCGCCGTAAACTCGAAGTACATTATACAAAGTTGCCTTATACAATTTGCCGGGCTAATTAAGTTAAAGTGTTATGTCGCGCGTGGCTACGTGATACCCGGTCTGCCGCGATGTCGTCGCGTCGTCGACCCAACGGACCCTTTTTCAACCTTCCGGTATACTGAAAAACCCTTAGAAAGGCACGCCGCGCCGGGCGACGACGTGTTTTATGGCGGCTCGTGCATACAACGCTATACAAACCGGCAAACCGAGTTTTCAACTTCGCCGAAGTTGTTTGAAGTCTTTTAGAACTCCGTAGATTTCTTCGGTGAAACGTACCTCGTGATTTTAAGTCGGAACTTTCCGGATCGCCGGACGAGAATTAGACGTGTAATTACTAGACTACGGATTTTGCGGAGTTGCGCGACAAATCGGCCTGTAAATTGTCTATTACAAATTGAATTTGGGGGCACTTTAGCCCTCCTTATCCGGCTACACCCTTTGTATTTTAAATGGTCCAGTAACTTTCAGACCACCCTGTAATTGTAAGAGAGTCATTGCTAATATCTCGTCGGTACCAATAACTCGAGAATGGCGTTTTTAAAGTGGTATCGCTTTTGCGGCAAGGGTGCGATACAAAAATGAAGACACAATGGAAATGTTGCGCCTGAAAATGCGGTCGAGAGTGTATTCGTATGCAGCACCGTGTACCACTTTGCCTCGCAAAATCTGTTAGAGAAATTGACTAACCACCTAGTTGTAAGCCGCCTAGTTGGCAATAACTTCGCCAAGGTACCCCCGGCTGCCGATCGATCCTTAAGTTACATAGAAACGCGGGAGCTGCACCGAATGCGCAACTGTCTTCTTCGAGGCATGTCTTCAATCATATACAGCTACGGTGGCTACGGTGTCGAGGTAGTCCGCGAAACTTCGACCGAAACTTCCTAATTTCACATGGACAGTCCCGACCAGAAACTCTTTGAAGCGATTGTTGCGCAACGCGCGAAGGAACGCTTTGGCCTCGATTCGATCGCTTGGATCGCACGAACCGGTGCTGCTTTTGTTCCGCTGCCGACAACGTGTTTGCGTGTTTGTATAGTCTCGAGTTAACGGTACATTTCGTGCATTTTTATGCGACGCAATTGTGTCACAACAAATAGAAAGTTTAATTGCATTCGATCCGGCTAAGGGCGTTAAGTCTAGTCTAGTAGCGTTGCTGGCGCAACATTCAGGAATTGTGTCTGTGCAGGATACAACTGACATTTCCGTACCATCGCTTTCAAGGTGATTCGGCGGTGGTACCCAACCTCGTATTCAACACCGTTGTTAATGTCTTTTGCATTAAAATTAATATATCCACCGCGAGTGTGCTGCGTACGGCATATCTATTATTTCACGTACGTAAGAGCCAATAAAACATTTCGGCCCGGTCCGGACGGATTGTAACGACCGTTACGCGTCCATTGTTTTAGCTGTTGCTATCAAGGCTGTTAAATACGTCGTAACATCCTCTGTTACACCTGCGAATGGGTATTCGTCGCGACACAAAGTACCGCGCGAGTATTGCGCATACGTCCATTACGTTCACAGGCCGAGCGCAAGAATTCATCGATAACGAGCAACATCGAAATTCTCGCGCGTAACGAATTCTGTTTCGTCCGACGACACATTAATCAGGGTAATGGAGACCCGATCTTCGGTCGCACGCATTGCAAAACGCAGCCGGGTTATCGCGATAGCGGCGCACAGCTCATTTGTTGTTTGACGTTTCCGGTGACGCGAACTTGATAAACCAGAGAACAATTGACAGTACGCATGAATATTACAACGGATGCCTGTGGGGCACGCTAGTCGTCAATCTGCGAACGTACGTACGTCCGTTTGAATTATGTCAGTAGGGGGAACGGACCTGACTCGTTGTGGCCCGAAGAGATTGGTCGAGATCCTGGATCTCAATTACATACTATGGAATTTCTTTTCTTTTCTCTTTTTTAGCACAGAAAATCGATTTTGGTTTTCGCAGAATTGTTTGGCGTAACTCTTTGGAAACGTCTTTGCGCGATCTTAAGTCACCTTGACGACCTTGATAAATAAATAAATTAGTTTTTAAAATTCTTCGCTACAGTGAAAAATAGCGATTAATGCATTTTCTCGAAAATTTTCTTGAGAGGAACAGACGAAACGCACGAATTTCCACGTCCTCTTTTAAGTCACAATATCTCTTGTTCTCTATCGAAGCCGTTTCGTAAATCCGCTAAGTTCCACTCCATTATTTCCTTCCATAAAGATCTTGTCCGCGATAAAATTCCTTTCTTCTCGCGGCGGAGATGCATCTCTCAAAAGACAGAGGAGCTTATCACTTTTTACGTTGCGAAATTCACGGATTCCTCCTTAATAAATCCGCAAGTTCTCACGGAGGAGAGACAATGAGTAATTCGGCCATAGAAAAATACTTCCTCCGCCGACTAAGTCCTGCTTGAACAGAGGGAAGCGGAACAATGTATCAATTTTAAGCAACCAGCCCCAAGTGTTTACGTGCAAACAACCATTTATTTTTTATTCGTTCGCAACGTCTCAAGTTTTCAAGGGAGGTTGGAAGAACGCGAACGATCGACGCCGCAAGGAAAACTTTCGCTTCTACGAGGGTTTTGCGAGAAAAATTTTATTTTCGTTGATACAGGTCCAGATAAGAAACTTATGAAAAGCAATAATTTTTCCCTACCAGTTGCAATTTTTTCCAAAATTACTGTCACGCGTGATATAGCAAGCCAATATTAGCAGGAGTCGCTGTATATGTATAACGCACTGTAATCAAGGTGTTGGAGGGATCGACCAACAATACAGGTGTTGTCACACGTGCGACGCGTTCGACGACCTTCGAGTCAGTAAATTCGTGTAGTCAGGGACGTGGAGCCACCGGGCCAACCATGTTTAACCATAATAACCGCTAACGACTGAGAGTTTCCACGATGGTACTGCAGGAAACGGGACGTTCATCTTGCCATGGAAAACGACCGAAGGGCTGGCAAAGCTGAAACGTTAAATGTCGATTACAGGCCGGTCGACAGCTCGGAATTTCGCCGGGAAAGTTTCACCGGTTACGCAGAGTTAACTGGTCTGTCTTATTGTTAGGCTTGCGAGGATCAACGATGTTCCCTTTGATGAAGAAACCACGTCAAAGTCTGAGAATTGAAAAAAATATTTCGTCTTTATCTAATTAAATAGAATGGAATTATAGCAAAGAGAGTAAACTCTTTTGATCTCTTCACAGTGAAGCCTATAAATTAATTTGTGTACCTAATATTTACAGAATTCTACGAGCATGAACGCACAATCCACCTGTGATTGTAAGAAATCACAATCGAGAGACCAGATCGAACGCTTGAAAATGCGGTTGACGCGTTAACATTGCTCGCCGAATGAATTTCATAAATCGCTCACAGGTTCTAAACATTCGTGAAACGATAATGTTGGGGAGCAAGGCTGACCAAAACAAAAGATCGGAAGGAACAAAGCGCGAACGGGAATCGAACTATTCGGGATTGCCTTTTCGGTGTAGTCCATGTTGTAAATACGAGATTCGACTATTGCCGTACAACGACTGATTTTGAATAAAGCTTGTCAAATTCATTTTGAGCAAGCGTTTGAAATGCGGCCAGAGCCAGCGGTCGCGTACTATGAATCGACAATAATGCGCGTGAACTTTATTGTAATATTGCCTCGCGCGATGGACGATCTTCGTGTTAACGTTCGAACGAGATTATTGATCGTGACTTTTCGAATAATTTCGCGTACGTGTAGCGAATGTTTTACGTCGAGTTTGACAATGTTTGCTATCGCAACCTTTACCTGTTTGGTGTTAATTTTTTTGCACACTATCCATACAAATTCAACCGATACAGTGACGCACATAATCGATCGCACGCTAAACTAATCCTTTTAGCTCTGCGAAAAACGCTGTGTACCGGCGTAAGTGCGTAAGTGTAACGAGACGTTGCCTAATGGAGGGGATGACTCCGCGTCTACTATCGAGGCGTCGTCGTAGCAGTGGACAAAACCTGTTTCGCGCGGTGAGCTGCATGCGAAAAATTAATTAATGAAATGTTTGATTTGACTGCGTCGAGTTTGCGAGTGTCTCTCCTGGGTAAGGGTTTACGACCGCATTGTTCCACGAGCCAGAGGTAGGAACTGGTGCTTACGGGACCCACAGTATTGACTCCGGGCTAATATACCCGCACACCGTTGCCTGCTGTTTCATGAATATTCAACGGATGTCGAAAAATTCTTCGGCTGACTCGATTTTTGATAGACGTATCTAGCGACGAACACGGATCTCGCGGAATTTTGAGAGCGTACGACTTAGTGTCCCACAATGGAAATGTCCGTGTTAGACAATGCTTGAAGTTTTTCAAGCAGTCCAATCGTTGCTCGAATATCACTTTTAAAAATTAATCGCAAAATATTATTCTCAATCTATCAAACCTTTTCAGAAAGGAAATCAATTTTTGATTTTGTTCCAGTTTGTCGCAATCGGAGTAGAGAATTTTCATTTTGAATAAAAATTTTCAGTCTGGTGATTCATTTCGAAGCAGTCTTGTATTTGTAGCATTACAAACTATTTGAATTACTTTTCTATGAGAACTGACAGGCTCGTTACGAATTTCGCGGTAAAGAAAATGATTTCTGTTGCAAGGGATTATTTAATTACGGCCTCCAAAGGCATCGATATCCTTTGGTCCAACAACGTTCTATGTCTCCCGAGGGCAGGGACATGTTCGAGTCACCGGAGTGAGCGTACATCTAAGGTGGCAGGCAATTAGTAACATTATTTGATGGGCAAACAGCGATTAACTATTCCGAAGTGGCAGAGGTACGGCGAAGGGTAGAGTGGAGGGCAACTGAGACTTTGTTAAGGTTATAGTCTGGACCGGAGATTGTGCAGAGCTACCGCGCGCGTCGACTCCTCACTGGGATTAGTGGAAATGAACCACTCGGTTACCTCGTGCAATTGTTCGCAATGTGCTGTCGATCCTTCTTCATTCAAGAAAGAGACGACGAAGAGTCTGGTGTATACAACAATTTTTGGATAAGTTGCAATCGGCCGGAATCAGTCATAATTATCACAATTCAAATATTGGAAATTTTTTCGAGAATTTTTTTGCTTAAATACTTTTGTACGTATGTCTACGCCCGATGAGCGTTTCGAGTTGCACGTTCCGCAAATCGATCTTTCGTCGAATTTATGACTCACCTGACCGATTTGAGCCGATTAAATCACGAAGTCAACTATAACGTAGTAATAAGTCATTACATTGCGCCGACGCGACGCGACGCGACGCGACGGTGGAACCATTGTCGCGCGTTAATCGGTCGATCGGCTAACAGCACGGTTTAATGCGACCGAATTCCTCGCGGTGAATGGCGGTCACCGGAAATCGGATGTGTATTGTTCAAGAGAGCTTTACGCGACGCTGTAGCCAGGCTGCTTGCTGTGCAAGCTTTCACGTGTCACGTGTAAATCATAAAGACACCATCGCCGAAAGAATTATATAACCTGCTGCAAAGCAGGAAAGTTCTATCACCAAGATTACATGGATTACCAAGAACGCGAAAGTAGAATTCTCAAGTTAACGTTCTACGGAACTACTCTGTAAGCTTTATTTTTTACTTTGTAAATGCAAAACACTGTGAATTTGCATACGATGGAAGGGTATGTTGTAACATTGGGTAATTAAGATGAAAAATTCGAATTTCGATGACAAAAGGGGAGGAAAAAAGTCGCTTGAAAATGTGAATAAATTAAAGGCGTTCTCCATTGAAAAAATAGCTTTGTAGATTCAACGAAATTACCATGACTGAGAGGATGTGGCACCTTTATGCTAAACTCTAATTACGGAGTCCATTAAAACGAGGTCATCGGTCGATCATTTACAAGCGTATAATTAGGCGCGTTAATCGAGCTAATTACATGCGCATTGGAAAATACCGATAACTATATAACTCAAACGGAACGGTAAACTGCACCGGGAAGTTAATCAGATTAATTTACTTGATCGATCTCCATAATTTCACCCAGATTCATTCGATACTATTCAAATATTAACGTGGACCTAACAAAGTATATTCATTGTAATCGACTGGACCACATTTTAAATTAACGCTAACAATCGTCATTTTCCCAGAACAATTATTAAGTTTCTATGGGACGTACATTTATTGTATTTAACGAATAACTGAAACTAACGATTAACTGAAAAGATCAAACGTTGACTTGTATCACTGTTATATTATATCGCTATTATATTATATCACTGTCTGTCCTTATTAAACGTTGACTAAACATGTGTGCGTTTACTTAAACTATTTCTCACTTATTTAAACACAACAATCGCCAATTTTTCAGCACATTTTTAACGACAATATACCAGCAGAACTAATACACAATGTGTTCTAACGATGCATTAGATTTCACATAAAATACATGGTATGCAGAAACTGGTAATTTCACAGTGCGCGTTTCTTGACGACTAGCTTAAGACCAAACGCGTGCGAAAGTTGGAGGAGAACTGTTGGCAACTGGACATTACGGCCAGTATTTCGGAACAGATGTGCTCGAAAGGGAAAAAAAATATTCGACATATGAAAAGGTGTCGTTCACCCTTCGCCCGATAATTCTAGGTTGTACGTATATGTACGAAGATATGTAGTTGCGCAATATTTTTAACTCTTAAACTCTTAAGTATTTTGTACGGGGATACGAAATTACAGATCGGAAGTGAGAAATAGATGATTGAGCTTATGTAGGAGAATTTGTTAGTAGTTATTACTAGGCTTTGGATTTTTCGCATTTATGGGAAAAAATGGTGTAATTTCAAAAAAATAAAATAGTTATTATACATATTTGTTTTATAAGACACATTTATCCTCTGTGACTGTTCTCAATTTTTTGAAACCAATTTTTTCACTTCACTCGAAGAAACGATTGTTACGATCCTTTTCCATTTCGATTCTAACGGTTATGGTCCCCGACCGGAGTACATCCTGCCTAATGAAAGGACAAGGGTACGCAGTGTCGGAAGTGTAGCTGTACACGGGAAATTTCGTTATACGGTCACTGTTTCCATGTCGCGGCCGAGGGGTTTGAAAATTTAAAGGGTGCAAATGAGAACTGGCGCGAACCGCCCCATTCGACGTGGCAGTGCTTCAACTGACAGGGGCGCAACTCTCTCCCTCACGGTTCTCCACGGAGACAACAGACAATTTTTTTCTTCCATTTGGCCTATTTTTTTTTTCACCGTCACACAATGTTACAAGGGTCTGTGTTCGCTTGTGATATTCTTTCTTTTTTTTTTTTTGTTGCACCGGCCTAGCCGCCCTTGCAACCCCTTAGCTCCGCAAACAGCGAATAACGCGCAGGGCTACTTTTTCTTCTT